>NW_007248083.1:238421-393304 GCF_000164805.1 Carlito syrichta | reverse complement strand
CACGGGCTCAGACAATCCACTCACCTCAGCCTCCCAAGGCACGGGATTACAGGCTGAGCCACCGAGCCCGGCTTGTGCTACTCTTTCTACGTGAGTAGCTGTGGTCTGAGTCCCTTCTTATGCACTCTTCAGTCTTTGTATTTTTGATATGTGAGCAATAGAAAATATAATTGCATCTTGAGTCTTCCAACTATATTAGCACATAGGTGTGAATAGAGACATTCTTCCCCAAACATGGATTGTTTGTTATATATATATAGCTATCTTAATGAAAGAACTTAATTCAAAGACCAGCCAGACATGCCTAGACCCAGACTGAAGGTCTTAGCATAACTAAAGCATGTGTCAGTGAGGAGTGCTGTGTGATCTGAAAGGAAATACTGGTGTGATGCAGATCTCAAATCAAGAATGCCCTTCCATTGTCTCCATCTGCATGGTCCTGAAGGCAGGTATACTCCTCCTGGGCAAATGTGAGTATTAGGTTGCCATAACTTGGCTTATCTAGAATCTGCATATTAGGTTTGATTGCCTCTGTTCTTCTATGTTCATACAATGCCTCTTTCTGCAAATTCTACTTTATAATCATTATCAAGATAGCCACAGCTACCATTTTGTATTCCATTTTACCTGGTTTATGTGTTTGTATATACCGTAGACTATTTGGTCTTTACAACTTTGTTATGAGTTGGGTATCTCATTTATAAAGGAAATAACAAAATCTCAACATATATATATATTAAAAAAAACCCACACACTTAGAGTATATCAGCTGGACTAAAACCTTCTACAAACTGTATGCCTCCAAAGCCTGTAGGGATCAAACTTTGCAGACTTAGAAGATACTACAGTCTTCTGAGTTTGAGTATCTGGTGAGTCTCTCTTGGAAGCCAACAAGACCAGGTATCGAAACCAGATTCTGAAATGTGGAAAATACAAACGTTGTCAAGTAGCCTTTCCTGGGCACAATGCAGCAATGATGTTATAATCACATCAACTGCATGCAGCTTTCTGGTTTTCTTAACATTTTGAAAAATAATAAGAAATATATATATATATATATATTTATATATACGCTTGATATTTTCTCATATATATGTATAAAACTCTATAGAAGAAAAGAAACCCTTATATTTATTTTAATTCCTATAATACCAACTAACTTCTCAAGAAGTGACAGCAATCTTACCTAAACATATGAGATGAGTCACTAATAAAGTGACCTAAACTCTGCCGAAAAATTGTTTGTGTCAGGATCAGTTTCTGGCTGAGGATGAGGGGTTATGTCCTTCCCAGAAAAAATAGATAAATAAATAAAGGCAACCAAAAATGTATGAGCATGTGGGAGTCCAGCCAGTAATGAAAATCAGAAATTGTAAAGATGACAAGCAAATCTCAAGATGAATGTCAAAAGCAAAAATAAAACTAAACAAAACAAGGGTCAAGGCAGAAATAGACCTGAGATTAACATATGGGAACAATCCTAACACTTTTCAATCATAAAGGTTTTCTTTTTCCTAATAATGCAAATAAGCATCACTTACAATTAATGAATGATTGAGTAAATATCTGAACCCCTTGGGTGGGGACGGTTTAAGAGGCAGGGAGTACAGATTAAGGGCTCGCTTCTTTCTCAGTTTAGAGAGAATTGATGGCTTTATAATGGGAAGCTTGATAGGTACATAAGATAATTCTCAGAATATTGAGTTTATCAAAACATCCTGTTCTTTAGGAAAATAGGGCTGTCCTGACACAATATTCTTGACCTTGGGAAAGTATTTATGATTGTTATGTACAAAAGGATGTGTTTTTGTGTTTGCATCTGTGAAATGAGGGCAAGGAATGATGCTAGGAAATTGTGAGAACACAATTCACTTGTGGGAGTGCTTCCAATACTTTAAAAGGCTCGAGTTGGCATTAGAGGATAACATGAGAATTTACCTTCATACCACTTAACTCTTAACAAAAGAAGAATAACAATCAATATAGGGAAAAGAATTTTTTTTTTCAGAACACAGGAAACTGAGTCAGAGAAAAATCTGGGCCTCAGCTTCCAGGTTCTCATTTGGTTACGAATGAGGTCAGATGGCAACATGAATAGCACACCTTCATTTTAAAGAAGGATGGTGGAATGGGTGAACGCAGCCCCACATGATTCGACCAACAAACTCTTGAAAAGTCGAAAGAAAAAAATTGAAACAAACATAAGCTAGTAATATATCTAACAAACACAACCATGTAAGAGCATGGTTTATATAATCAGTGTCGGGATGAACTGGAAAATTTTATTAATAAAGAAACTGTAATATATTCATACAATGACATACTGTACAGCCACACACCAAAATATGCTTGAATCTTACCAACATAATGTTGAGTGAAAGAAAGAAGCCAGACATGGAAGAATACAGACTTTAAAATTCCAGTTATATGAAGTTCAAAACCAAGTAAAACTTAACTGTGTTAGAAATTAGGTCATGATTCATTGGTAAATGTTCTCTGGGGGGCAAAATTGTTCCCAGTTGAGAATCACTGATAAACATCATGGTTAAAGAAAAAAATCTGGTAAGGCAGTATGCACTGTATCCCTGTACCTAAAAAAGTTTTCCAGGTAGATGGAAGTCAGGGGAACTAATTTCATGGAATTATACTTGTCTACTATTGTAAGCAATGTCAACAGCATGACTCATATCTGTCAAGAGAGTTCTCAAGATCATCAAGTAAAAAGTAATTGATTTATAACCTCAGCAATTTCATATAGCTAATAAAGAAAACTTTAAAATCTCAAAAAATACTTAGATCATGGGTAATATTGGATGTTTTGATTGATAAAATATACAAACAGGATTTCTGGAGGTTTGGGCAATATTACCTTTTTAGATCTCAGTGGTAACACAAGTGTTTGCTTTGAAAAATTCATTGTGTAATTCATTGAACTACAGAATTATATTTTGTGCACTTTTCTGTATATGTGTTACAAAAACAAATGAGAAAACCTAATTTTAAAAAAGAAACAGTGAAAAGTTTTCCAGACTTCAGTTTTTGAATCAAACTATGTTTTTTAACTAAAAACAATGCAACCAATTATCCTACTGTCTATGGAGATCAGTGTAAATTATTGAACTAGAACTTTGGACAATGTTCTACAAATACACTCCTCCTTTAAAAAAGAAGCGACCAGAAGGGCAGCTACAAATATTTTCTGGGTGTTGAGTAACATGGGTTAATTGTACACTTTTATGTGTCTTTTTAATGTTATAATGGGAAACCAGTTATATTTCTCAGTCAAAAACAGTAAGAGATTCATTTTGGCCCTCTCATGAATAAAGGGGTTTTAGTTTGTTTGCTGTTATGTCTCTAATGCCTAGAGCAGTGCCTGGCATGTAATAGGTACTATGTAAATATTTACTGATGATGGGTTGAAAGGGTAGAAGAGTGTGTGAATGTTGTGCCTCTATGAAAAAGAAAATGATGATGTTACTAGGGTGTTGCCAATATATTTTACTTCATGTCTATTAAATGCGGTTGCAAATAAGTCTTGGTCTACTGGGTGTTTTTGTCACTCCAGTTGCCTTGGGAACTGAGATGAGACAGAAAAAAATAACATGAGCAAAGGCAAGGGTGTGGGGCAATATGGGTATGTGGGGGAAGAATGAGTAAAGTTGTTCCTTTGGCTGAAAGGTCAGGAGAGTAGGGAATTAACGAGGAACAATGGTAGACATTGTGCTGGGGTTAGGATAACATCACATGATATTAAACGTCAAGGTACGACACTACAACTTTCATTTCAACTCACCCATACCTGCATTTTATATATCCATTTCCCAAGTGAATCTTGTCCCAGGCCAATGAAATTACCAGGTCCCAAGACACTGTCTGCACAATTTCCCCCAAACCAGCAAAATTTACTCTAAAATATGTCTGAGTATCTGGTAGATATTAAGATATTGAATAAGTAGCTGATTGCTATCATGTAATAATGCTTGAAAGTACGATTCAGTGTTGCATTTGTTAAAAATTAATCTGCTTCTCTTTGGGTAAATGCCTGAAGGTCATGGGCACCTTGGAGAGTCAGGCTTAGCCTGGGCATGAGAGGTACTTGCCTGAGTATCTCTTCAAATTTTAAAGCTTTTGAGTCAGCCTCACTGTGTTCTGGCTGGCTTGGCACAGCCCTTTCCACGAGTCTTAACAACTATTAAAAACAACATGTATCCATAGAGTGCCTCCTGGAATGCCTTGATTTTGTGTATCGTATTGGAATGAATCATACACACTTAAGCAAAGGATTTAAAAAATGTAAAGCAAGCAGTACAAGCCCAAACGGTCCCTCTTCCATTGAGCAGCGCTGAATATGCAATTACATTTTGAACAATAGGTATTCATAAATCAGGCAGAATACTCATGAGAAAACAGTCCTTTAATTAAATAAAAGGAGAATCAATGTTTCCTGTTGCAGGGATTGTTGGTGGGATTAAAGAATTGTTCTGGAGCCCAGCACACATGAGAGGCCTGGCTGGATGCCTTAGAGCTCTGCAGCCCCCACCTGCTGAGACAACCCAAGCTCAGAGACAAATCTGGCTTCACCAGGCAGGAGAATTAAAACAGACCCTGGCCATTCTACCCATTCTGGGCCCATCTCCTTATCACGGCCACTGTGTAGTGTGGTACAGTTTGACAACATACAAAGGTGCTGGGTTGAGTGGGTGAGTAGAGGTAGGAATCCAGCTCATGTGATGGTGCCAAGCTGTGCCCTTTGGTGCAGGGCTGTGTCTGCTGGAGGAATGAATTCCTTGTTTTAATTAAAGAGCTCTGTAAACCCATGGACCCTGCCCATCTCTAGCCCCCAGTGTACTCTGGGGTTAGGGACCCTCCTGCTGAAACATAGGCCCAATGTCATATCTTCTAACACCCAGTTCCAGGACCCTGTGAGGTGGAAATCTGTACCACCTGAGGCTTGTGCCCAGACCCCATCTCTGATTAGCTCCTGACTCTCTCCTATGCTTCTTACCTACGAGGCAGAACTGGGAAGGTTCTGCCTAGTATCAGGGTCCCGGCAATCTCCACTAGGTATGCTTCTTCCAGTTACCTCCTTGTTCTGACTCGGTTAGGCTGGATGTTGGGTTCACTGTAGGTACAGTGGAATTCCAAAATGTGAGCACTTAACACAAAAATCTGACTATTAGAGGTCAGCAAAGAAAAAGAAAATGAGAAAATCAGCAATGTTTTCACTTGTCATTCCACTGAATAAGTGTAAGTGCTAAGGTGAGCATACTTCCCACAGTGTGAACATCTTGATATACTAATTATGATTCTAATTTTAAAGATAATACACATATTTATATATAGCATGATCCATAAATGCAAGCTAATGATCTCTTCTGGCATCCAACTAAAGAAACTTTAGCATGATTTCTTCTAAGCTAGGGAAGAAAAGGGTTAGGGATGGAGCTAAGGAGGAAACATACTGGAAACTCTGAGAAAGTTGGGGTATTTCCTAGTTATTTTCACTACAAATGGCTTTTGTCTCGTCATATAGAGCCTCCCCACTGGTTATACAATATAAATCTGGCATAAATATTTTTAGGTTTTTACCGAGCCATTCTCCCCAAAGGTTCCTGTGAAGGTCTTGCCCCTACCTCTCCTAGGGACAGTGCGAGGAGAGAGTTACTCACTTCCCCCAGATTCAGGATTGTTCTTGTTGTCATCTGTTTGTGTGATGAAGGTTCCACTCAGCAGGGTATGGAATGTGTATAGGTTCTTTGCAAAACACCAGGGAATATTTTTCGCAAAACATTTTCTTTGGGCTCAAGACTGGCCTTGTCTGAAGTTCTTCATCTGGTATGGGTCAGAAGCCTGACTATGGGACTACTGTATACCCCAGAGGAGTAAGGAAATCAGAGAAGCAGAAAAGAAGGGTTGAGTTCTGTTGACCATGCACAGTATCAACTAAAAGAACAATCTAGAGTAGCCTAAATTTTTCCGGATACAAATCAATGACCATTCATAGAAGATTAGAGCTGGGTCAAATTCAGGTCAACACAACAAATTAAATTTAATAGTTGAGTGCCTGCTGTATACCAGGCACTCTACTAGCATTCAGAAATTTATAAACAGGCAATCGGCCTTCCTATCATTTCACAGTTATTGGCATTAAAGTCCACAGTAGCCCAAACATATCCAATTACACATAAGATATTGGTGAACAAATGAAAGTATAGACATTGTTTTCTAGAAAGAATTTTTATGCTTCTACATAGAAATATATTTTTATACATATTCAATGTTGACAAGTGTTCTTCCTCACTTATAAATTTCTTATAATATGATAGAATGCTTTCAGTGTTTTTGAAAGATATCAAATGAAAGAATTCTTACTCCAGTTCACCCAGAAGTGCATCTTTCATGAACCTTTAAAGCAGAACTGTGTAAATAAGAAATCATGGTTAACTTGAATGACGGCCAAGAATGGTGGAAAGTAATCAGAGCATTTCTTGTGTGTTCTACCATGCCGTGCTGCCTCACACTTAAGTATAAAAAAACACTCCCTAGGATTCTCTGCTGAGAACGTTCAAGTTTATATGGAGTGTTGGTAAGTGACTGTTTCAAAGAGACCCCTTCCCATGCCTAGTCAAGATAACAGGATCTCTCTTAGTCCAGTCAGATAGGAAGAACCCCTCTGCTCATAAAGTACGTGAACTCCAGCTTTCTATCTCAAGGTCTTTAAAGACTCCCAAGCAAAATCTACTTTTCAAAGTGTTAGAAGAATTCTTGGTTCTCAGAAAGAATTCTTGCTACTGAAGAAGCTAACTAGCCACCTCCATAACTGTGCAGCGGACGGATCCTGTGTCTTTGGGAGTCTGGCAAGAGCCCTCTCCTGAAAAAATAGACCCTGGATATGCTTGGCTCTGGGCACACAGGCTGGGAGAGGTTTGCATGACTCCAACAGTTCATGCTCTCTAGCTGCTATGAAAGGTCAGGCTCGCCTTGGGAAGTGGAGCCAAGAATAGTTAGATACTGTTCCACTGGGAGCCCTGGTCCCCAAAGAGGGCTATTCTGGGAGGGAAGAAATAGTTTACAGTGTCCGGGCAATGGGGGCTGGGGTGTCGGTTGATAGAATCTGAGTGACAAGGCGGAAACTGTGTCCTATTTCAATAAGTATCCTTAGCATCTCACCTAGTGCACCTAGCACATAATGGGATCTCAGCGTGTTGTTTTGGAGTGAATGAATAAACAGAACTTAGTAACTCCCAAAATAAAAGATATTGTCTAAATGTACAATATCTTTTTTTGCCCAGAGTTCTTAATATAGGCAGTCACAGAGACTGCTTCCTGGTTCTAGCCGTCAGCAAAATTGAGCCTATTATGAGCATGGCTGTGTGTCCCTCCACCTGGCAATGCACTGGCACACTGTGGACCTATGGCTCACACAAACAATAACCACAGGAAATGGTATACCTGGTGGTGTACATATCAGGGGGCTTAGGCTGTGGCTTCTTCTCTGCTTTTGCATCTTTTCTTCCCCAAGTAGATTTTAAAAATTTAAAACATGTGACCTGAATTCGATATTTAATAAACCAATAATATTAGCTCTCTTTCCTGGCCAGTTGTATAAAAGGATAATGCTCTGAACTTATTTTCATGTGGGAATAAAGTTCCAGTATTGTTATCGATGTCAAAGCCATAAAAGTTATTTTGTCTTTCTGTAGGTGATTCCATAAATAGATCATGGAACATTAACCAAGGAAGGCTTTTTGGAGGGATAAACGAGTGCAATCACATTCACAGTTATAAGGGCACATGTAGGCATGACTAAATTGTAGCTTTTAACAAAATATTTATGTGATTCAAATTCTGTTATATTTTGCTGAGAATGTTTCATTTTGTTTCTTGATCCAAATTCACTTCTTAAACTTCCTTTTTTTTTTTTTAAGCCAGAGTCTCACTCTGTTGCCCAGACTGAAGTGCAGTGGCACACGTTTGGCCACCGCAGCCTGGCCTGCTGGACTCAGGCGATCCTTCTGCCTCAGCCTTCCAAGCAGCTGGAACCACAGGTGTGTGCCACCACACCCAGCTAATTTTTTTATTTATTGTAGAGACAGGTCTCACCATGTTACTCAGGCTGTTCTTGAACTCCTGCGCTCAGGCAATCCTCTCACTTCCACCTTCCTTAGTGCCAGGATTATAGGCATGAGCCACCATGCCTGGCTATTAAGCTTTCTTAAACCAGAGGTTGGCAAACTTTTTCTGTAAAAGGCTTGATACTAAGTAATTTATGCTCTTCAGGTCATATGGTTTCTGGTCTCTTCTGGGACTACAGCTCGTAAAGTGAAAGCAGCCACAAATGTATGAACATGGCTGTATTCCAATAAAACTTTTAACGTAAACATTGATTTACTGGAATGTTGTATAATTTGTGTGTGTCATAAAATATTATTCTTCTTTAACCCTTTAGAAATGTCAAACCATCCTTAGCTCATGGGCTACACAAAACCAGGAGGCAGGCTAGATTGAACCTGAGGGCCATCGTTAACTGATCCCTACCTTAGACTTTCTCAGTAGCATCACCCCTGATTCTTATTCACTGGCTTTGCCTCAGTGGCTGACTGATTCCATTTCACATCTGTCCATGGTCAGTTCTACCACCTGGAGCCAAGCACTCACTGGCACTGTTCTTATCTGCCACTATGCAGCTAGCCCTACCAGTTGTATTGGGAATTTCTGTCTCCCAATCCCACTTCTAGAACAGAGTAAACCAATTGTGTTTTAGGACATAGAATCTGGCATCAAAGGGATCAGATCACACAACCCAGAAACATAAAGAGATTAACTTCTGAATGGGGCACACTTGGACCAGTGGGAAACAGGAGATAGGAAGAAGCCAATCCTTTCTCTTCTCTAGTCACATAGTTTCTTGTACAAACTATTCAGAGATGTCCCACCTGGCTGAGTGTTTATACCTACTGATTGGAGTTTTATGCCTAGCAACGTTTTGCCTCTCCTACCAATTGCTTCTTAGGATTTTCTTTCTCACTTTCCTCTTTCTGTACTCTTATTGCCCTAGGTTGGCACCTCCCAAATACAGCATCAGCACTTAATCCTTGCCTCAGGCTCTCGTCTCCAGGGATCCCAGTTAAGACACTCTTAATAACAGATACACACATTCATTAAAAATTTCTCAGTCAGAAAAAGTCTGCCAGTTACCATGCTCAGAATACACACCAGGGATTTCAAATTCAACCAGGGCCAGATAGTTAATGAAAGTGTAGGAGACACGAAGGAGTAGTAACAAACTGGAGACTCACGCTTCATCGAAAGAGAGGAGACAAAATTCAGCTCCCTGATAATCTTGCCATTTTTAAATGTTGGTTTAGGATTCCTAGCTCTTTCTGTCTTTCAAGAGCAGTTAGTTGACAATCTGGAATTTTGTGTGAATTTTTCTTATTCTCAAGTGTTGAAAAACTTTTTTTTTTTTTTTGCCAGTTCAATAATTTTTTTTTTTTTAGTTGGAGTCTCACTCTGTTGCTCAGGCTGGAGTGCCATGGCACACTCACCACCACCCCAGCACCAACCTGCTGGGCTCCAGCGGTCCTTCCACCTCAACCTTCCAAGTAGCTGGATCTATAGGCTTGCTCTACTTTTTTATTTTATTATAGAGACAAGGTCTTTCCAAGTTGCCTGGGCTGGTCTGAAACCCACAGACTCAGACAATCCACTCACCTTGGCCTCCCAAAGTGCTGGAATTACAGAATGAGCCACCGAACCTGGCCAAACAATGTTTTATTAGTAGCTCTCCATGTTTCATCTATATCCCCATCTACTCCCCCTCCCCCCAATTATGTTGAAGCAAACTCAGACATATTATTTCATCAATAAATATTTCCCTCTGCATCTCTGAAAGATAGACACTTAAAAATAATCACACTACTGTTATTAACCTAAATAAACTAGCAGTACTGTACTTTCATTATGTCATTACATATCCTATAGTTATTCTGTCTGATCTATTATGAATATCATAGTCATAATTTTTTTTTATTTTGAAAACCAATTTTAAAACTTTAACCTCCATGTGGAGTTAAACATACTTATTCATGGGCTGAGAGTGATTCAGGTAGCCTCTGGATTTCAGTCTAGGGAAGGAAAGCAAATCTTGGAATGATTAAAATATGTAGGGAAAGCTGGGTTCGGTGGCTCAGCCTGTAATCCCGTGCCTTTGGGAGGCTGAGGTGAGTGGATTGCCTGAGGCCGCGGGTTCGAGACCCACCTGGGCAGTGAGACCTCATCTCTACAATAAATTAAAAAATCAGCCAGGCATGGTAGCGCGTGCTTGAAATCCTAACTACTTGGAAGGCTGAGGCGGAAGGATCGCCGGAGCCCAGCAGGTCGAGGCTGCGGTGGCCGGGAGCGGCCACTGCACTCCAGTCTGGGCGACAGAGTGAGACTCCAACTCAAAAAAAAAAAAAAAAAGTAGGGCAAACATCAAGGAGAAGTGGGTGGATGTCACTGAGTAATGGGTGTGTCTCAAATATGGGCTCTTTTTTTCTGCTCATTTCCCCAAGAAAATGAACAAAGCTCTCAAAGAATAACTACATTCAGGTTTCAGGGCTCTGTTCTGTTTCTCAGAGTTCAAGGACGTGATCTATGATTTTTGAAAAAAGCAGGAACTCCCAGTCATGGAATGGTGTTTATGATACGAATCAAGACAGGAAACAACCACAGACATTATCTATTTGCAATCTCACACCCAGCATTTGACTCTTCTCTGTGACATCCTCAAAAGGAGTCTTGCTTAAAGACCTTTGCTCAAAACCACCTAAAGCATTCTATTTTACATTTACATTTTATGAATATTATAATGACTTACCTTTATTTTTTTCTATTTTTAGCTGTTTGAATTTATGTTTACCCCCCGCTAATACATTTCACATTTTATATTTCTACTTAGTCTTTTAGTATTGAAGGCAATTATCCTGTCTTATAAGACCTTTCTTCTTTTAGGCTAAACATTCTCAGTTCTTTCAACCATTCTTTCCAAGACATGATTTTGTCTTTTCACTCTTTTGTTAATCTTGGCTGAACATGCTCCAGATTGCCTAAATCTGTTTGGGCCTGGAACCATAAATTGAATATGTATTATAGGTAAGATCTGATTAGTACAGAATAAAATTGAATTATCCGCTTTTGCATTCAAAATATTAAATCTTGATTAATTTAGTCATTAGCTTTTCAGGTCACAACCTTACACTACTGATGCATATTACACTCAACTGTACAGGAATTAATTGTATACAGTCTTTTGAATCTGTGCTTATTTCTAAAATCATTCATACCTGCTCTGCTTTATATTTCTAGTCAAATTTCCCCCTTGTTCTACTTTTACCATGTAATTATTTTATTTTGTTTAGCATATATATTTTGCAAGCTGTCTCAAATACTTTTGGAAATCAGATGGAGCGTAAAGAATATAAAATACTATAACCAATCATTTTTCTTTCTCAAAGTTACAGGGAACAATGTTATTTTCTTCAAATCAGCCAGGATTATAAGACTTACTTTTTTCAATATTACTTTGGCAGCCTGCCATTCAATTTGTTTACAAAAGTGAGTCCCATGGAGGTATCTGCTAGGTAATATGTTGTTTGTCTAATGGAATGTATCTCTGTGTATATATAGAAACATATATGTGTGTGTGTGTGTATGTGTGTGTGTGTGTGTGTATTTTCCTCTCTTATATATATATATGTGTGTGTGTATATATATGTCTACATATATAAAATGAACATTTTTCCATAACAATTTTATCAGAAATCTCAAGAGCTCTGTCTTGCCTATATCAATTCACTCAGTTAGGCTAATGGCCAGCCAGCACCAGGAACATTGGTGGGTTCTCTTCTACAATGTGGGTGATAACGGGCCGAGTTTGACCAGAGAAACAGAACCACCAGGAGTGTTGTAGAACAAAATATTCATTGCAGAGATCTGACCTTTCACAATTATGGGAGCTGTCCGTTATAGTTTACACATGGCTGTTGTTTCTGTGTCTGACACTGAAGCCTGAAGTCCACAGGGGAGGCAGTTAAACAGGAAAGGCAGATGTGAAGTGTGGGAGAGAAAAGATAAATTGGGAGCCATGAAGACAAACCAGAACACGCATCAACCTCTGCCTGGAAACCTCCAACTTCAGCGATCTGAGGAAACTGCAGGAGAATATGTGCTCCTGACCCGGGAGCTGGGACACTGGAGGAAGAGATCTGGGGATCTGTTGAGAGCTGAAGGAACTGCACGCCTGGCTCCTGCACACTGTCAACATGATGAGTCAAAGAGCAGCATCACTTGTGTGAGCTGCAGTGGTGCCTGTGCCCAGCACTTGTGTCTGCACCAATCCTCAGAGTCTTAACAGAACATGGTTGATGCTTAACCTCAGCCTCCTGAATCTCACCATGCATCTGTCACTGACCCATGCATGTTTAATGCGTGCTTCATTGGCCCATGCCAACCTGAGGTGGGATTTCCAGGAAAAACAGAGTTCCTGCATAGCTAAATGGATATGGAGAAAAATCGACCACAGAAATGCATTTTTTTTTCCATAGGGGCAGTCCCAATTCATAGTTTTATAGTTTTTCCTTCTGTTCTAAGTCCTTAGCGGGCTCCCCGGGACCACTCTCCAGTTCTGTTGAGGGGTGCAGGCACAATGGTTTATCCCTTGGTAGTGCAGACAGAGATTCAGAAAGAGGTAGTACTGTGTAAGATGGGAGAAAAATGCCATGCTGGAGCCACAGCCTTTCTCAGATCTGAGGTTGTTCTCTTACTTCCCCTTTCAGGCCACAGCATGGTTCTCATGGTAGTTCCCAAGTAATCCGCCCTTACTTCCGGGCTTTCTCTAATCAGGGTGGCAGGGGATGTGTCCACCTCTACGGCAGCCTTCCTGTGTTGACAACTCTGTTTGTTCTTCCCATCTCCCCAGGGAGAAGTGGCCTTATCTTTTCTGGGCAACATTTTTGGGAAAAACACATTTTTCTCTCTTAAAGGAATTGATTATTGTGCTTCTCAAGACTAAAAAGAAAGACATTCTGGACCCAAACTCTGGCTTTCAAAAAATAACCCAAATTCCTTTTACATAGCAAGAGAAAGAGCTATTTTGGTGATGATTGGTGGTTCATTTTAAATTACTCTATGCACTAAAATGTGTTTGCGTATGAGTTTGTGTGAGAGAGGCAGACAGAGACAAAGAGATAGATACAGAGAAACAGAAGGACAGAAAAAAATGATTTGAAGTATTTTTCAGGATCCTGATCTAACTGTCTTGTTTGGACAGCTTCCTTGACCCTGTAATGCCAGCAATATGAGAAAGACTGCCTGTCTATATATACATAGTTATACACATAAATAGCCTGGGAGTTAGTCAGGATTAGTTAAAGAGCTCAGGATTTTGATGGTAAACTTTAATAAGCACTTATATGCAACTAATACTCAAAATGAAGTTAGGTCCATTGGATTACGACAGTGCCTTTTGTGAGGAAAAAATTCTTTAAAATATATATTTGCAACTGTAAAAAAATTTGTCCCTAATTCCGTGTTTCAACTGTCTTTGTCAAGTGATTCTCATCTTTCTTTTCATTTCTAACAGACAGCAACAAAAAGCTATCAGAATTTCCTGTTAGTTGTACAATTCCATGTGCATGACTATTGATCTCTTTTCCTTCCTTGGTCTTTTCTGTGAGGTTAATAGAGGTGAGGGTGGGGCGAGTTCCTGATCTTTCACTGATTAGAAAACAATAACATTATTCTGTTTCCTCTCAAAAATAGCATTATAAAGTGAGACTATATGTGCATTTTCTTTTTTTTTTTTTTGAGTTGTAGTGTCACTCTGTCACCCAGACTGGAGTGCAGTGGCCGCTCCTGGCCACCGCAACCTCGACCTGCTGGGCTCCAGCGATCCCTCCGCCTCAGCCTTCCAAGTAGCTGGAACTACAGGCTCTTGCTACCACGCCCGGCTAATTTTTTTGATTTATTGTAGAGATGAGGTCTCGCCAAGTTGCCTAGGCAGGTCACGAACCCGCGGGTTCAGGCAATCCACTCACCTCAGCCTTCCAAGGCGCGGCATTACAGGTTGAGCCACCGAGCCGGGCTGTGCATTTTCACTTTTGAGATAAAGTTGGTGGACCACAATCAGTTATGTATGTGTGTGTGCAAGCATGTGTGTTTAGTATCTTATTGCTCGTGAAAATATTTTATGGTCTTAATGTTAATTAAATAGGCTTGTATAGAATTATTCACTATGTTAAGAGCATTATTATGTTAAAATAATTATTTACTATGCTAAAAGCATTTGAGAAAGGCATAAGACTTTCTCACATTAGCTGGTGAAAGAGTCCTGCAATTGACCAAATAACCAAATAACTAACTATAAACATGTGCATTTTGGGAACTTAGAAAAAGAAGGAATTCTCTGATTTGTGGAGCTGGAGAAAACTTTGTCAAGGCTAGATCGAGTTGAACCTTAAAGGGTAAATAGAAAGGAGATAAGTCATGAATAAAATTGTTTAAAGGAACCATATCAGCATTGTCTGGATTAAGAATGCGTTTTTTTTAATAGTCATTTTTAAGTCATTTTAAAAAAATTATTTTTAGAACATACTAGGCCGGGCTCAGTGGCTCAGCCTATAATCTTGAGCTTTGGGAGGCCGAGGTGAGTGGATTGCCTGAGCCCGTGGGTTCGAGGCCCACCTGGGCAACTTGGTGAGACCTCATCTCTACAATAAAACAAAAACTAGCCGGGCGTGGTAGCACGCGCCTGTAGTTCCAGCTACTTGGAAGGCTGAGGTGGAAGAATCGCCGGAGCCCAGCAGGTCGAGGCTGCGGTGGCCGGGAGCGTGCTACTGCACTCCAGTCTGGGTGACCGAGTGAGACTCCAACTCAAAAAAAAAGAACATACTGGAACACAGGTTAGGGGTGTTTTTGTCTACTGAGCTATATAGTCAGTGCACAGAATTATAGCAATGTCCAAGATCTGATACTCAGAGCTAACAAATATCAAGCACCTATTCACCACCAGTCGCTTTGCATGGATTTTCCCACTTAACTTTCACAAGCAAGTGCAAGGGAGATACTATAATTATGTCCATCCGAGGCTTCAAAAAATCAAATAAGTTGCAAAAGATATAGTTAGTAGATGATCGAACAAGGATTTAAAGCCAGGTGATCTCAGTCTGGATGCTATACTATGCTGCTTTTCCAGAGCACTTGATGGCCTATTATTCTAACACAGGCACATCTGAAATTTGCTCTGGCTTAAGCTCTGGCGGCTCACTTGTTATCCAGGACACTCATGCTTCCTGGGTGTGGCTGTGTGCTAGAGTGAGTCACTTTATCCTCATCACTCAGCCCCTCTTTGATCTTCTTCCTCACTGGGCCCCTTTCTCCTGCTTGCTACTATGCCATAAGAACTTAATTCTTGCCCCAGCTTGTTTCCCCCAAACCTCCTTCTTTTTTCTTCTGATTCAATCAGGAATCACTTGAGAGTCATAGTCCGGTGATTTTTATTTCAGGCGTTATTTTCCAACGAATAGAAACATACAACTTCAGCAATTCACAAATCCTAATGAATACCCTTTAGGTTTTGCCTAAGAATGTCGTCTCAGGGCATATGACAATTCCAGCAAGATCTTCTAAGAAGCCATTTGTCACAGAAACAAAAAACTGAATATAACATGTTCTCAAGCATAAATGGGAACTAAACACTGGGCACACATGGATGGGAAAAACAGACACTGGCGAGTGAGATGGGAGATAAGGGTTGAAAAACCATCTGTTGGGTACCATGCTCACCACCCTAGGGGACAGGTTCAATAGAAGCTTATCCCCACCATCACATGATATTCCTATGTAACAAACCTACAAATATATCCCTTGAATCTAAGAAATAGTATCCTGTATTTTCTAGACAGTTAAAGCTGTATTTTCTAGAAGGCTAATTATCTCACATTAAAACTTGCCAAGCCCTCAATTATTAATTTTCAATGACATAACAGTCATTTCATTTTGTGTTCTGGATCCTGTATCTATGTATGTGTGTGTATATGTATACGACTACAGAATTTTTTTGTTACAACAGTTATTCACCAATCTTTTGATAAATTGTTTTATTTATTTGTTTATTTGAAAGATGTGGGGTACAATTCAGGATTAGGTATACAAGTGGTCCCAGCACAGGTAAAGTTTTAGACTCCCTTTGGTCCCCACTTCACCTGGTTTGAGATCAGGTACCCTTATTGACACTGTGTCTCTCCCACCCCCCTCACCCCAATCCCTCACTGGCAATATCCCGCTACTGCCAATCCCTTTCTTATAGTATTATGGTAAATGTTCAGGGTCCACTTATGAGTAAGAACATGTCCTCCTCAGTTCTTTGTTTCTGTGATAGATCACTGAGTATGATAGGCTCTAAATCCATCCAAGTTGCTCATAGTCTGTATGTTTGTCCTCTTTATGGCTTTGCAATATTCATCATGCATGTGTACCACATTTTTTTAATCCAGTCCCGTTTCAATGGGCAGCATGGTTGGTTCCATGTTTTTGCTGTTGTGAATAGCGCTGCAATAAACATGCATGTTTATTATTCTTTATGGCTGCATAATACTCCAATGTGTATATGTACCACCATTTCTTTATTCGGTTCACTTTAGATGGACAGTAGGGTTGGTCCCACATTTTTGCAATTGTGAATAATGTGGCAATAAACATGTATGTGCAGGTGTCTTTTCTATAAAATGATTTATGTCCCTCCAAGTATACTCCCAGGAGAAGGATTGCTGGATTGTATGGGAGGTCAATTATTAGCTCTTTTAGGAATCTTCACACTGCTTTCCAAAGGGGTTGAACTAGCTTGCCCTCGCACCAACAGTGTAGAAGTCTTTCCTTTTCTCCGTACCCATGCCAGCAGCTGTTGTTTTTCTAGTTATCTGTATGTCATCTTTTGAGAAATGTCTGTTCATTGCCTTTGCCCACTTTTTAATGTGGTTGTTTGTTTTTGTCCATTCACTTTGTTTGACTTTATTATAGATCCTGGATGTTAGGCCTTTGTCAGATGCATAATTTTCAATCCCCCCCGCCCCAATTCTGTGGGTTATCTCACCACTCTCTTGATGTTTTCTTGTGCTGCTTCATCAAGTTTTTCAGTTTGATGAAGGCCACTTGTCTCTCTTAGCATTTATGGCATTTGCTTTTGGGGACTTGGCCAAGAATTTGTTGCCTACTCTGTTGTGCATAAGGGTGTTTCCTACATTTTATTTAAAAATTCTTAGAGTTTGAGGTTTTATATTTAGATCTTTGATCCATTTTGATTTTTGTATATGGTGATAGGTAGGGATCCAGTTTCATTCTGCAGCATGTGGTCAGTCAGTTTTCCCAGCACAATTGCTAAATATGGTCTCCTTTTCCTAATGATTGCTTTTGGTGGTTTTGTTGAAGATGAGTTGGTTGAGGGACTGTGTTTTGGCTTCCAGAATCTCTGTCCTGTTTCATTGGTCTATGTGCCTATTTTTGTACCAATATCAGCTGTTTTGGTTTCTGTAGCCTTGTAATGAAGTTTAAAGTCTGGAAGTGTGATACTTCCCACTTTGTTCCTTTTGCTAAAGATTGTTTTAACTATTTGTGTTCTTTGTTTCCATAGTAATTCTATATTGTCATTTTCAGATCTGAAAAAATTATGTTGATAATTTAGTGGGTGTTGCATTGAATCTGTAGATTGCCTTGGGTAGGGTGGACAACTTGACAATATTGATTCTTCCAGTCCATGAGCATGGAATGTTTTTTGGTTTGTTTGTGTCATTCTTGATTTCTTTGAGCAGTGTTTTATAGTTCTCATTGTAAAGTCTCTCACTACTTCTCTGGTTAGGTGGATGCCAAGGTATTTCATTTTTTGTGTGGCTATTAAGAATACAATTTTGCTTTTTATTTAGTTTTCTGCCTGCTTGTTGCTGGTGTATAGAACTCAAGTGTCTTTTGAACTTTGATTTTGTACTCCAAGGCTTTACCAACGTCATTTATTCAAGCGAGGAGACTTTTAACAAACTCCCTAGGGTTTTCAAGGCATAAAATTCCCAAAGAGGGATAACTTAACTTCATCTTTTCCCATTTGGATGCCTCTGATTTTCTTCTCTTGCCTGATTGCTCTTGCTGGGAGTTCCAGCACAATGTTTAATAGGAGGGGTGAGAGTGGGCATCCTTGTCTTGTTCTCATTCTTAGGGGGAATGCTTCCAACTTCTGCCTGTTGAGCATACGGTTGGCTGTAGGTTTATCATAAATGGTTCTTACTGTTTTGAAGAATGTTCCTTCTATGCCTAGGTGCTCAAGGATTTTTATAAAGAGGGAATGCTGGATTTTTTTCAAATGATTTTTCGGTATCTACGGATATAATTATGTGGTTCTTGGTTTTACATCTGTTAATATGCTGAATCACATTTATGGTCTTGAAAATATTGAAGCATCCCTGCATCCCAGGAATGAAGTCCACCTAGTCATGGTGGATGATCATTGAGATGTATCGTTGGATCCAATTTTCTAGAATCTTGTTGAGAATTTTTGAGTCAAGGATGTTGGCCCGTAATTGTCTTTCCTTGTTGGGTCTTTGTCATGTTTGGATATCAGCAAGATATTAGCGTCATAAAATTAGTTGAGGAGAATTCCATCATTTTTGATAGCCTGGAACACTTCCAATAAGATGGTATCAGTTCCTCCTTGTGTGTCTTTATAGAATTCAGCTGGGAAGCCATCTGGTCCAGGGCTTTTTTTGGTGGAAAGGTTTCTTATGACTGAATCAATTCCTAGATTGTTAATGATCTATTTAGAGTTTCAATTTCTTCTGTTTCAACCTTGGAAGTTTGTGTGATGTCATGAATTTCTCTATTTCATTTGGGTTTTCTATTTTATTTGCATACAGGTGTTCATAGTAATCTCTGGCAATCTTTTTAATTTCTTCAGGATCAGTTGTTGACTTCATCTTTTTCCTTTCTAGATGTGTTTATTGGGATTTTCTCTCTTTTTTTAGTCAATCTGGCCAAGATCTCAGCAATCTTACCTATCCTTTCAAAGAAACAGCTTTTTGTCTTGATTCTTTCTTTCTTTTCTTTTTTTTTTGAGTTGGAGTCTCACTCTGTCGCCCAGACTGGAGTGCAGTGGCTGCTCCCGGCCACCGCAGCCTCGACCTGCTGGGCTCCAGCGATCCTTCTGCCTCAGCCTTCCAAGTAGCTGGCATTACAGGCATGCGCTACCACGCCCGGCTGATTTTTAAATTCATTGTAGAGATGAGGTCTCTCTGCCCAGGTGGGTCTTGAACCCGTGGGCTTAGGCAATCCACTCACCCCAGCCTCCCAAAGGTGCAGGATTACAGGCTGAGCCACCAAGTCCGGCTGTCTTGATTCTTTCTATGGTATTTTTGCCTCTGTATTCTGCAATTGTGATTTTTATCTTGGTGACCTGGATTTTTCTGCTGAAGTTAAAATTTAGGTGATCCTGCCTTTATAGCTTCTTTGCGTGTGATGTTAGGTTGTCTACTTGTGATCATTCTGTTCTCTCTCTCTCTTTTTTTTTAAATGTGTGCATGCAATGCTGTAAATTTTCCTCTTAACACTGCTGACATGACATCCCAGAGATTCTGATAAGATGTGTCTTTATTTTTGTTTCCAGGAATCTTTTTATTTCTGTCTTTATTTCTGTATTGCCCCAGAAATTGTTCAGCAAAATGTTGTTTAGTGTTTATGTCTTTGTGTGTTTTGGGGGAATCTTGTTGGTGGTGATATTTATTTTTATTCCACCATGATATGAGAAGATGCATGTTATTATTTCGATCTTTTGAAATTTGTTCACACTTGACTTATGTCTGAGAATGTGATCAATCTTGGAGTGTGTTCCATGTGCTAATGAGCAGAATGTATATTCTGTAGCTGTAGAGTGAAATGCTCTGTAGATACCTATTAAATCCATTTGATCAAGTGTCAGGCTGAGGTTCTGGATCTCCTTGTTGATCTATCTAAAACTTTTAGTGGGGTATTTAGGTCTCCAACTGTGATTGTGTAAGAGTCAATGTCCTCTTAATTTTTGTTTTATAAGACCTGATGCTCCTATGTTGGGTGCATACATGTTCAGAATAGATATTGCTTGCTGGTGGATTGAGCCTCTTGTCATTATGCAGTGTCCTCCTATGTCCTTTTAAACTTTTGGTGGTTTGAAGACTGCTTTGTCTGATATCAGAATAGCTCTACCTTTCCTCTTCTGTTATCTATTTGCCTGAAAGAATGTTTTCCAGCCTCCAACTTTGAGCCTGTTGGTATCCTTCACAGTCAGATGAGTGTCCTGGAGGCAGCAGACTCTAGGATCATGCATCTTTATCCAGTTTTCTACTCTATGTCTCTTCAGTGATGCATTTAGACAATTCACATTCAAATTGATTATTGAAATGTGAGAATTTATCCCTGTCATAGGGCTCTTAGGGTTCATTTTGTTTCCTTTTTACTTTTGTATTTATGTGAGTGTTTTCATTTTTGTGAGTGCTCTTTATGTTCTGTTAACTCTGTGCTTCCTATTCTTTTGTGATGATTATGACTATTCCTTCCCCCCCCCCCCCCCCCGTGTTTAACACCTTCATAAGTATCTCCTGAAGGGTTGATCTGGAAGCAGCATCTTCTCTTAGGGACTAGATGTCTGGAAAGGATTTTAGTACTCCACCACTGATGAAGATTAGCTTGGCAGGGTAGAAAATTCTTGTCTGGAATTGCTTATCTTAAAGAACATTAAAAAATAACCTCCGGTCCCTTCTGGCTTCTAGTGTTTCTACAGATAAGTCTGGAACAATTCTGATAGATCTTCTCCAATAGGTAGTCAGACCTTTTTCTCTTGCTACCTTTTAAGATTTTTATCTTTCATGTTTATTTTGTGGAGGTAGATTACTATGTACTTTGAGGATGGTCTTCTCATTTGATTTGTTGCAGGGATTCTCTGAATCTTTTGTGCTTGGATGCTTGCCCTCTAGAGAGATGTGGGGAGTTTTCTTGGATGACCTCATTAAATGTTTGTTCCATGGTGTTCTCTGTTTCCTCTTCTGTTCAGGAACACAACTCAGGCAGAGATTTGCCTTCTTGGCATAGTTCCACAGCTCTCAAAGCCTTTGCCTCTTATTTTTGAGCTTTTTTCCCCCCTTATGTTTTTGACATACTGGGTTAATTCTATATTTTGGTCTTCAAGTTCTGAGATTCTTTCCTCTGCCTGGTTGGCTTTGTTCCCTATGTTTGTTACTTTGTTCTTAATTTCCAGGATAAAGTTTTTCTCTTTTTTATTTTAAAAATGTGTGTTTAATTCAGGGTTAGGTATACACATGTTCATTAGACGTTTTTCATTTCCATTATTTCAGAATGGGATTTTTTGAAATTGGCCAACTTTCCTTTTACCTCCTGTGTGACTTCAGTGGCTCTTACTTCTAGTTTTTCTAGGTTCCTGTTTATTTTTGCCATTTAATCTCTGATTTCTTTAGCTGTCATCTGGGGCAGGTTGTTTGGGGGGTTCCATTGTTTGGATTCTGATAGCTGCTTTTTTGGGGTACTGTTTCTTTAGGATTCTGAGGGTTGCCTGTTTGTTGTTTTTTTTTTCCTGTTGATTTTTCCTCATTTGTGACAGGCCTCTCTTCCCTTTCTATAATTCCTCTTTTGAATTGTTGCTCTGAAGTTATACAATTACCCTCTGTTCTGGGGCCACTTGTGTGGGTCAACCTATGGCTGTCCTTCAGGAGAAGGTAGAGGTTGAGGTATAAGCACTGCCTCCTCAGGAATGGTTTGCCAAATAAGGAAATTCTAAACTGCTCTACATCATTCAACTTGGTCCATGTGCCTAGAACCTCAGTGGGATCTCTCAAGCTTTCCTTCTCTAGCTATAAGGTGGACTTCAGTCTCTGCTGAAGTAGGGGTGCTGGCTCACTGTCTGGACAGTGAACTGAACTGATGGGATGGGAACTGAAACACCTGAGGAGTTCAAAGTGAGAGAGGAACATTCACTTCTGCTCCTTGCTCCACCTTGTAAAGGGATTCTATCACTGCAGATTTTTTTCTTCTGCTGCTAAAATAATGGGACCAGCTTTTAGCCTCTGTGGCTAGCACTCTTCTGAGAGTGAAGGGGTTGGGATGAATGGGTTTCCTGTCTACTATCTGAGGTTTACAGCCCAGGAGACTTTCCACTTAGAAAGTCTTTGGGTATCTTTTCTGTCACTTTCTTCCTCTTCAGGTCCACACTGTGCTCTTGAAATACAGCAAGTTCTCTGCTGCAGAGGAAGGAGCAGGCTCTGCCCTGAAGAAAGACAAATTTAGGAGGTAGTTCTTCCTGACCTGGCTGGGAAGATGACCACAAGCTGCTAATGGTGGATACCAGCTGGGTTCATGCTGCAGGTAGGCTTTCCCTGCCTATGAGTCAGCTCACAGTGACTGACTAAGTGCAAAATTTATTTCCCTGTTCCCCTTGGACTGTGGTTGCCTGTCACTGATTGCTGTCCATGACTCCTCCCATGTGGGACCGACAACCCATGTATGGTTGGGAGGGAGTAAACCTATCTCAGAACATCTTTGTCTCACCCACTTTTCTTCACTGGACAGGGCTTCAGTTCTTGTGGGAGCCTGGTGCATAGCAGGGGATGGAGCACTTGGAGTCCCATGTTTGCCATCGCTTTCTGGTCTCTATGTATTCAAAGAGACCTTTGCTGGATGCAGGGTTTTTTACCTGCCCAGAAACATATAAGTGTCTCCATCTATCAGTGCTTGGGTCTCTCCTCTCAATCTCTAATCTCTGCCTTGCTCTGAGAGAGAGGCACCAGTCTGCTTTTCCACTGTGGCCATCTTGAAATGCCTCCCCACTGCATAATGTTTTATTATGATGACATAAATATTTAAGACATTAAAATATTAAAATAGTAAGTTAGAATCACATTCACTCAAATGAAAAGTTGTCGGTGATATATTGCTTGGAAAAAATGTAGCATAATATAATTTCTGTTCAAATACTTTATATTTTTGAAGTTATGGAAAATATCCAAAGAGTAAACACTCCCCTGTTAAAAATAGTTCCTTCTAAGAAGGGAGTTAATTTGGAGGAAAAAAGAGCAAAGGGGATACTGTACTTTATAAAGATCTATAGGATTTGACTTTTTCTTACAAAATGCATTTATCTTCTAATTTAAAAAAAGGAAAAATGAGTGTTGTAACCATTTGGTAGGAGAGCAGCAATGTTACACTCATCAATATTTGTACTGTATGTTAGTGAACAGCATGAACCACCATGTCCGGATCCTTCCCACTGTGAACCTGCAGGATGAGGGGACTGGTAGGCAAGGGCAGGCCCCCATGTGAAAGGACACATGGGGACGGACCCAGTACTTGTTTGTCTCACTGGCTACAGGTACTGGTCTGAGGGGGCTATCTTTCAGGAGTAGGTTAAAGTTGAGATATAAGGACTGCCTCCTCAGCAATGATTTGTCAAACAAGGAAGTTCCAAACTGCTCCACGTCATTCAACTTGGTCCACATGCCTAGAACCTCAGTGGCATCTCTAAAGCTCTGCTCCTCCAGTTCCAAAGTGGACTTCAGTCCCTACTGAAGCAGGGTGCCAGCTCACTGTCTGGACAGTTCATGGAAACTGAGGTACCTGTAGAATTCAAATTACCCCCCTTTTCCCTCTGCTACCGGGATCTTAGCTGCCATCTATACCACTGGGGTGTCCTCAGATGGGGCTGAACACAATTTCCTGCCACCCGCGAGGGGAACTGTGCCTACTCTGTACCACACTGGGTTCAGGGACTGAGTCTGGATACAAGTAGGGCTGCCGATCCTTCACAAGTTAAGAAAAACCATGAAATTACTATTCAGCAGCCTGTGTTCAAATCCCGACTCCACTATTTATCAAAGGACTAATATCTTTGAGATAGGATCCAAATGCAGTCAGTCTTATTTCAAAGCCTATGTTGTTTCCACTGAACTGCAAAACCTTACTTTGGAAAGACTATATACTGTATTTTTCAAAACTTCCACACAGGAAATGAGTTTTCTCTTCCTCTTGAGTAAAATCCTTGTTAATGAAGCCAGAATAATCCAACTTCATCTAAACATAATGGAATCAGGCTTCAATGCTTCTCTTTACTAAATAGCATTGGCTATCATGACCTCAGCACCTGGTCATATGTTTTACTTCCTCTGACTTAAGCTGTCCAAGTTTCTTGCAGGTGGAAAATTACTAGTATTAATACAGTCATGGGCCAGCTAATGAAGTACACTTGAGCCCTCCCAATGGGTATAGAGTCTAATTGCACTTGCAAGCAGCCACCTGCAGGAATAAATTACCAGCTTCACATTGCCCGTGGAGGGGGACAACAGAAGCTTCTAATAATTTTCAATTGTCTCTGTGGACATTGAATTTTTCAGAACATTGGAAGTGGGTGTGCAAGCACTTGATTTGTGTATAAAAAAATGGGAGTGTGGAAGAGAAGGCAAAAGGAGGCAGAAATAGGCAATATTCCTTATTCTAGCCTAACAATAATATTCAAATCATTTGAAAATATACCCCTAAAGCCACTGCAAATGTACCCTCCCTCTGAAGCATCCTAGTTACTCGTATCCTCTTTCTTGAGGACATTTGGAGCCAAGTTATACTCCTAAAGATTGCTGTCAGCCCACACTGCACTGGACAAACCAGGGTTGGTTTAAGGAGTTGCTTGTCTGTTTAGTTTCTTGCTCAGTCATTCAGAATGAAGCTGGTTTAGTAAATATGAAGTGAGACAAATAAAAGAAATGGTGAAATTTTTTCTTTACTGGAATTTTCCTGTGTTGTACTCTTTAAGACGACTGATGTGCTTTGAGGGGAAAAAAAAGTGAGGGCGAGGGAGAGGATTCTTCCCTGAATTTATTTTTATGAAGTGAGGGGTAATGCTAATTTAAAAATGTCAAATTTTTTTTTTTGGTAAAACATTTTGGGACAGAGCAAAACTGGAATTACAACTAAGCAGAGTAAAATAATGGTGACCCATTTAACTGAATATGTTATAAGTGATCTATAACTTTACAAATAGAAATCCATCTTCTACCAGGATTCATTTACTTTGAAAGGATAACCAAAAACAAAAACAAAACTCTAGCTATTCAAAATTGGCAAGAGAGGTTATTTGTTATAATGCAGGTGAGGGGGAGAGAATTTGATAATTTTAGTTTGAGGCTGTCAGCAATTAAATTCTTCTGGGCCCCTATGGAAGATAATGCATTTTATAAGCTTCTGTCACAGGAAATCAATATCATTCCTTTCTACCTTTACTTCATCTCCTGGTTTACTTTTTAATAACATTTCCCTGCCTAACGCTTTCTTTCTTTTGCTTTCAGCAGCACAGAAGTTAGGCAGAGCTCTCATAATAGTTTTGGGAAACAGCCTTGGCCTGAGGCTGGAGCAAGAAAACTCTAGAGTTCCATGATTACACTTGGGCCTGCTGACCAACAATGTCACTAACTAGGCTGTGACATTGGACAAAATACACAGCTTCTCTGGTATTAATTTCATCACTGAGAAAATCAGAATAAACTCTGGGAGTCAGAAGCGAGAGGATTGCCTGAGCTCGGGGATTCGAGACCAGCCTGGGCAACTTGACAAGACCTCATCTCTATAATAAATCAAAAAATCAGCCGGGCATAGTGGCTTATGCCTGTAGTTCCAGCTACTTGGAAGGCTGAGGCAGAAGGATCACCTGAGTCCAGGTTGAGGCTGCGGTGGCAGTGAGTGTACTACTGCGCTCCAGCCTGGGTGACAGAGTGAGACTCCAACTCAAAAAAATAAAAAAATTTTAAAAAAGATAATTCCAACTTAATAGAGTCGTTGTTAGAATCCAGTGATTTGAATCATGTAAAGCAATTAACTAGCATAGTGCCTAACACATTGGAACTGCTTATCAGAGGACAGGAACTTTTATTATCACTTACAAGAGTATTCAAATGAACACTATCTTTCTTAGTATCATTGTAATCTCCAAGTATCCTGAAGCTTTACTTTGGGGAGTAGGTATGTTTTAATTCACTGGTCATTTTTTTGGACACATAACTGCATATAATAAAATATGCTTAAGTGTGCGTAGAATTAGTATTCACATTAATCAAATATTTATTATATATATCAATGTAACTAACACCCTAATTAAGATATAGAGCATTGCCATCACCCTAGAAAATTCCTTTGCATCTTTTTCTAGCCTGTGCCCCTCCCTTCCAAAGTCAACCGTTATTCTGATTTTTATCTCCTAATCTAGTTTGCCTATTCTTGAACTTTCATATAGATGGAATCATACAATAAGTACTCTTTTTTCCTGACATTTTAAAACTCAATATAATGCTTTTGACCTCCATTCGTGTTGCTATAGATATCAAGCTGATTATTTCTGTCTATTCCTGAAATATTCTATTATGCAAATATATCATATTTTGTTTTTCTATTTTCTTGTTGGACTGTTGGGTTGTTTTCCTGTGCTGTTGGTAATTTACTTTAAAGAACATCAATGGAGTTAGTATGGTAGATATAATTTTTTGTTCTTTGGCTTTATTCTTCACTCTATGAGTAGGGTACAAGAATCTAATATGAAACATTAGATATAGATTCCAAAATGGAACCACAGCTTCCTAGGATACTCTGTTGTCTAACTCCTATTACAAGGCTAACTCCTGCCAGTAAAGCATTGTTGCGTTTGTCCTGAATAGACCTTTCCTGTGGTGAGCAGTCAGAGAACTTAAAAGAACATAGAACTATCATTTCTTGAGTTTACTTATTTGGTTATCAACTTTTGTTATACCTGCTTGGTAATAGATATTTATATGTGTGACAGAATTTAGTCTTAGACTCATTTTTATTGCAACCTGGTCATGATACAGCAAAAAGGCCAATAATCCTTAAACACTGCCAACAACTAAAAGTTAGTGATAGTTACCATAATTACTCATGATAATTATGAATGACACTGGCTCAGTACATATTGGTCCAATACAGAGATGATATATTTCAGGAAATTTAACTATAAAACAAAACCATTATAAGAAAATTGCCATTTTTTCATTGACCTGACCATCTTCTAGGGCACTAGGTAAAAATTTTTTGTCAGCTCCTCAAAAGAAGATACACAGACAGCCAACAGACACATGAAAAAGTGCTCAGCCTCACTCATCTTCAGAGAAGTGCAAATCAAAACCACATTGAGATGCCACCTAACTCCAGTAAGAATAGCCATCATTAATAAAACAAACAACAGATGCTGGTGACAACGTGGAGAAAAAGGAACGCTTCTACACTGCTGGTGGGAATGCAAACTAGTGCGACCTCTTTGGAAGACAGTGTAGCAATTTCTGAAAGAACTAGAAATTGACCTTTCATATGACTCAGCTATCCCCCTACTGGGAATATATCTGGAGGAACTCAAGTCATTCTATCAAAAAGATTCCTGCACACGCATATTTGTTGCAGCTCTGTTCACAATAGCAAACACATGGAAACAACCATGCTGCCCATCAAATTTGGACTGGATAAAAAAAATGTGGTGCATATACACAATGGAATATTATGCAGCCACAAAGAAGGACAAATATATGGATTTTGCAGCTACTTGGATGGATCTAGAGTCTGTCATACTCAGTGATCTATCACAGAAACAAAGCAGCGTATCATATGTACTCACTGATAAGTGGACCTTGAACAATTATCATAATCCTATAAGAAAGGGATTGGCAATTGAGGAAAACTGCCAGGGGAGGAGGATGGCACACCTCATCAACAAGGGTACCTGCATAGTGAACATTTGTATACCTAACCCCGAACTGTAGCCCACATCTTTAAAATTAAAAATTAAAAAAAAAAAAATTTGTCTAGCAAGAGTTTGTGATTTTTTACTAACAAATACACACTAAAATTTAACTTCCCATTTCCAATTCAAAGGAATCCAGCTGGTCACAGTCAATCTGTATCCAGGAAGACTCACATCTTGCTGCTGCTCTTATAGATCTCATCTTGAAGTTACCAGAACTCACCACTCCTGTTTAATATAGTGTTTGAAGTCCCAACTAAAGCAATCAGCCAAGAGAAGGAAATCAGGGGCAGCCAAATAGGAAAAGAGGAAGTCAAGTTATCCCTCTTTGCTGACGATATGATTCTATACCTCGAAAATCCAAGAGAATCTGTCAAAAATCGTCTTACACTGATAAAGGACTTTGGCAAAGTCTCAGGGTACAAAATCAATGTGCAAAAGACAGTTGCATTCTCATATACCAACAACAAACAGGCAGAGAACCAAATAAAAAGCACAATCCCAATCACAATAGCAACCAAAAAAGTAAAATAAATACCTCGGCATCTTCCTAACCAGAGGAGAGATAGACCTTTATAACAAAAACTATAAAACACTGCTCCAAGAAATCAAAGATGAGACAAACAAATGGAAAAATATTCCATGCTCGTGGATTGGAAGAATCAACATTGTTAAGATGTCCATCCTACCCAAGGCAATCTACAGATTTAATGCAATGCCCATTAAATTACCAGCATCATTCTTCTCCGACCTGGCAACGAATACAGAAATTCATATGGAAAATAAACAACCACAAATAGCTAAAACAATCATCAGCAAAAGAAACAAAGGGAGGTATCACACTTCCAAACTTTAAACTTTATTATAAGGCTACAATAATCAAAACAGCCTGGTATTAGCTCCCATGCATTCATTTTTTCATTTCCTGCCCAAAGAAGGTTTTGAGGGTTATTTTGATTCTGCTATGTGTTTAATGATCAGTTTTTATTGTTCTACTCACACTGGTTTCCTGACTATTTCAATTAAAAAGAAGAGCCTCTTGACTCTGATGTGTATTGCGTGCCTTCCTGCTTACAAAAGTATAGTGTGTGTGTTTTAACTACCCTAGAGAAGCTACTTTACCGACCATTTTCTTTAAGTGCAGTAACCTGTCTTCATCACATCATCAAATGTTTCTAAAAGTCTCTTCATGTGTCATAGTAAATAGTTCAGATTGGTGGGAAATATGATTCCACCTGAAAGGGCGTCCCATTTGTGGTTTCCAAATATTATCTATTCTTGTCCTCTCTCTCATAGACCTGGTTTTGTTCTATAGCTGATCTCTAGTCTTATACATGTGCTGTCTTTTTATAAATTTACCATTTACAGATCAGCTTTTGTTCAAAGACTTTTTACCAGGTCAGCACTCAAGAGAAGGTGGGAAAAAAAAAAGTCAACCTCAACAGGTTAGTGATGAAACACACAGGATGGCTGTTAATCAGCTCTACTTTCCAAAGGCCACCAAAAGTGGATTTGTAGTATCTATTGACAAAGAAGTTGATGATTACCTCATGGTGTTTTCTTTATAATAAAGCACTGTAAGGAGAAATCTCTATTAAAAAAAACTTTGTTCCTAAATCAGCTATACTTTTCCTGTGCAATGGGTCTATTTTTAGCTTAAAAAGCTGGAAAATGGTTTTATATGGTTTTCAGAATGCTCAAAGGCAGTCTTCTGATCTCTGTATTTTTCATCTCACCCTTGCCTACCTTCAACCCTAATCTTGTTTTCTGTCTTTCTTTTGCCCTATTTTTAACCTTGAATATGTGTGACATCGTTACCCGAAACAATATCTCAAGTGAGGTGAATATAAAGAGACTGAAAGTTGAGTTGCCTCCTATTATTGGTTTGGTTATTGAATGTAATTACAATTTAGAAAGACCATCAATTTAATCAGAATGGCCTAATGAGGGTGGAGAAGCCATATTTTATTTGCAAATGTATCATGGTCCTTTGAGTTTTAACAATGCCACAATTATTTCCCAAATTTATGATTTTTTTAGATTAAAAATTCCATTTTTCTCCTTTTAGAGATAACAAATAACTTGCAGATTACTGAAAAGCATTATTCCTAAAAGCATTTTAATACTTATGCCTATCATTCCATATTATACTCTGATAATAAGGATCTTCAATATAGTCTATTTTAAAATGTAACCGTGTGTTTTTATTGCCTTGAATAAAAATACAAAATTTCTAGAAGGATACATAAATGACTAATAACAGTGGTTATCTGTTTGTGGGTTGGTCAATGGGTGAATGCAGAAAAGATAAGGGAGAAAAATTTTGCTGAATTCCTTTCTTTAAATGTATTGGGTTCTGACACAGATTAACATATTACAAATTTTAAAATTTAAATAAATGAAAAAAATATACTTAGGAAGTCCTCAAAAAGAAAGAACCTCTACTACCTCAAAACTAAAATAATTATCATAAGACATTGTATTTTATACAGAAGTACTTTATATTATCTAGCCACAAATAATGAGTTGAAAAAATATATATTATATATCATGTTACATTATATATTACTAATATATAGTATATATGATATATAATATACATATACACATTACAAGCTTCATAAATCTTCAAAAGTTTGTTGAAGGGAACAAACTTTTGCCACTGGTCTTAATAGAGTAAGTGGGACTAGACTTGCTTGTCCACCATAAAGACGAGAAAACCAGAAAAAAATATATGAAGAAATTTTCAAACATTGGGAAACAAGACAAAGCAGGACATGACCCTTGAGGCGAGAAAAAGAATGAAGTCTTAGAATTGTCCCAGCTTTCTGCCTAGATGCACATCCCAGATCACAGCGCAGGGAGGAAAATCCAAGTACATCATAGATTTAGATCAAATAAGGAAACAAACATCAGAGTTCAGGGAAGCTGAGGCAGCTGGAATTTGTGGAACAGGATCCTGGAAAGGAGGAAGCTCTGCAGCAAAATAGCTTTAGAGACCTGCACTAGGAATCTGCTATTGAATACTAAGCCACACATATTCGTATGAGAGCTGAAAACTGATGAGACTAGGCAAAAAAAGATTGGAAATATGCAAACTAACCAATGTTCAGACATCTTACAGAACTGGGGAGAGGTTTGAGTTCTGCTGAGTCAGTGAAGAGAGTCATTAGTTAATGCTAGGCATTCAGTAGAAACTCAAGAATGGTTATGGTATGGTAATAAGACTATATTAGTACCAGAGTATAGATGACTCTAGGGCAGCTCTGACCAATAATACTTGGAGCAGTTATGGAAATAACTTGCATTTGTGTTATGCAATACAGTAGCCACTAGCCACATGTGGCTTTTGAGTACTCAAAATATGGCTAGTGTGACTGAAAAAATTAATTTTTATTGTATTTAATATTAATTCATTTAAACAGTCACATGTGCCTGAAAGTACATTAGGTGTAGCTCTTGACTACCAGAACATTAAAAAATTTGAAAACAAGCTTGAACAGGATTAAGTTGATCCTAAAGCAACATAATTACCTCTAAGTATGAAGTCTAACATTCCTTTAAAAAAAGACGACAAAATTTTCTTACATGAAATCAGATTTTATATTTGTGACAAAAAGATTGGTGGAAGTGACTGTGTTTGACCTCCAAGACTAGGTCAAAAGAGCATTGAATTTCTACCTTAGTCTTTTGACCCTCTCTCTCCAAAAGAAGCTAAGTGCAATGATGTAAGAATACCCAGCTAGCCCTATAAAAAGGACAATATGGAGAGTAACTGAAGCCTCCCACCAAAAGCCAGCCCCAACTTTCCAGTCATGTGAGGACACTATATTAGAAACAAATCCTCCAACCCCAGTCAAGCCTTCAGATGACTGCAGCACCAGCAACTGCTGATCGCAACATGATTTAAAAAATGAACAAAAATAACCAAAAACCTGAACCATCTAGCCAAGCTACTCCTGAATTCCTGAACCACAGAAATCACTAGCGATATAAATAATATATTATTGCTTTAAGTCACTGTGTTTTGAGGTAATTTTTAACCACATAATTAGATACTAACACTGTTAGGAATTACTTTATGCCAACGAATTTGGCAAACTAATTAAAATATACAAGCCCCTCAAATTATACAAATGATCACAATACACAAAAGACAAAACAATATTTGAATAGCATGATATCCATTAAAGAAACTGAATTTTCAATTAAAATACTCACACAAAGAAATTCCAGTCTCTGCTGACTTATTTCACTCATGAATTCTGTCAAACTTTAAAAGAAAATTGTATGTTAAACCACTCACTACAAATCTTCTCAGAAAATAGAGGAAGAGAAAACACTTTCCTAGGCTAGTATTATTCAGGTACTGATATGGTTTGCATGATGGTGTCCCCTCCAAAATTCATGATGTAACTTAATTCCCAATGCAATAGTATCAAGATGTCTGGCCTGTGCACGATGATTAAGGCTCTGCCCTCAGGAAAGGGACAAGTACTCATTAAAAAGCTTGTGGTTTAAGGGGGCAATCTCTTGCCCTTCTATCCCCCACCACATGAAGACACAGCAATAGGTATGATATTGGAAGCAGAAAGCTGTTCTCATCAGACACCACCCCTTCTGATACCTTAATCTTGGAGTTTTCTGTCTCCAAAACTGTAAGGAAAAAATTTCTGTTCTTTATAAATGACCCAGTCTCAGGTTTTTTGTTGTAGCAGCATAAATAGACAAAGACTTAACAAGAAATGATATTTTTGTTAAAGAATAAAAATAAGAAAGTTGCTAATATGTTTCATGAGCATAAATTTGAATATCCTTAAGAAAAATTAACAAGTTGAATCAATTTTTAAATAGGATAATGCACTGTGACCAAGTGGTTTTTTTCCTCAGAATTGTGAGGTAGGATTAACATTTAAAAACGAGCTAATGAAAAAGGTTCTGTAATTAAATAATGGTGATGGTAGTATAATCTAGTGAATAAACTCAGGACCACTAAGCATACTTTAAAATGATGAATTTTATAGTATGATAATTATATCTCAAAGCTAGCAATAAAATATCAATTATTATAAAAATTATCAATTAGTATCAGGTTAACAGAAAAAAGAAAGAAAATCCATGTGATTATCTTAAAGGATGAATGAGGAACTATTTAATGAAATTTATCTCCTATTCATGATAAAAACACACATTAAACCACCCTTAGAAGATAATTTGCACAACCTGATAAAGAGAATCTAAGAAAAGAAACTACAGATAACATTATACTTGAAGGTAAAATGCTAAATGCTTTCTCCCTAACTAAAATCACAGATAAGTCAAGGTTATCCACTTTCACCATTTCTATTCATTATTGTACTAGACATCATAGATAATGCAAGAAAAATGAGTGAAAGAAAAAACTAAAATGCCTATATTCACAGACAATGTGGTGGTCTGTGTAGAAAGCCCTAAAAAAACTACAAAAAATTACTAATGTAACGAATAAATGAGTTTAGCAATTTTGCAGGCCACAAGGTCAATTTTTTTAAAAGCCTACTATGTTTTTAGATATATGTTAGTAATAAACAACTGGAAATTGAAAGTAATAAATAAAACAATTCCATTAACAAGAGCACAGACTGCCACTTTCAGCCAAGATAAAGCAACAGGAACCAGATTTACTCTTCTACCTAAAACAATACAAGAAAAACAACATATATTTTTTAAAGTTTTCAAAATATTAGTCAAAGGGAAACAGTAATTTCTGAGATATGAAAAACAAATGAGGAGAGCCCTCAATTGACTTTTCTTACTGCTGTGAGAGAGTCCCAGACTATGGTGGAGGAAGGCGGAACCCAGGCAGAGCCTGATATACTCCCTGAGTTGAAAAGATGATGTTAGGAATCCAGGAAAACCACAAGAGAAAGAATTGGAGGACAGTGGACTAGAGAGGAGATAATTCCACAGAGTGAGGATATGGGTTTTCTACAGAGTATTAATTTAGTATATAGATATTGGTCAGTGCATACATGTGAGGAAACTACTAGAACCCAGGGAAATAACCAAAGAAAAAATAATAGAGGTAAAAGTTCCCAGTACTCATGCAAGTCTGAGAATAGTACTAATTCACAGCCAGCGGGTCAAAAAACTTCATGATTTCAGGAGCATTGTAGTCCTTCTGCCTAGCAAAACTTGAAAGCAAGCCTGAAAAGATTACCCGGTTTCCAAATAACTTAATTGCACTGCAGGACAAAGCCTAACAATATTTATAAAACTACAAAATTATCCAGCTATAACAAGGTAAATTCTACAATGTCAGAATGCCAATAAAATATGCCAGGCATAACATAATGAAGGACTATGCAGCTGTACAAATTTTCTTTTTAATGAGAAAGATCCCTTTGAACGAATGCAAAATTGTTTCCTAGGACATGCTTTCAAGTGAAAAAAATGTAAAGACCACAGAAATTGTCCATAGCATATTATTATACTTTATGTAAAAAAGAAATATAAGATAATATGCCAGTGTCTGCACAACTGCCTAATGATGATTCTCTTGTCTTCATTATTGGAGAATGAATTCAGGAAAGATAAACTAGAAACTAAAGAGATTGTGACCTACAGGGTTTGCGGGAAAAGGTTGAGGATGAGGAGAGATGAGACTAGGATAGCAGATATGATGAGTGACACTTTCTTGAATATGAATATGATTTCTGATATAACTCAGACTCATAGAACCATAGCAATGTTTCATATACCCTTCACACACTCCAAATTAAATAATTAAAAGCAACCAGGCTATGAGGGTAACCCAAAGCAGAATACAAACACTAGCAAATGAACCTAACCAGGTGGCAAATAAATAACAACCTGAAGTGGTTATGTTAATTCAGAAAAGAATTATCCAAAGTCATTGGAAAACTATATTTTGACTGGCTATTGCAAGGGTAAAGACAAAAATAATTTTACATAAAAGCTGTAACCTAGTTAGATATCACTGTTTAAAATTACTAACAATTCTGAAACTACTTATGTTTATACTAGAGTTGAAAAAAAATGTAGATCATAGATAACGGTAGCCAGGATTTCTCAATGTTAGAAAAATAATTTGTAAATAAGAAAGAGAGAGCCGGGCTCGGTGGCTCAGCCTGTAATCCCGCGCCTTTGGGAGGCTGAGGTGAGCGGATGGCCTGAGCCCGCGGGTTCGAGACCCGCCTGGGCAGCGAGACCTCATCTCTACAATAAATCAAAACATCAGCCGGACGTGGTAGCGCATGCCTGTAATTCCGGCTACTCGGAAGGCTGAGGCGGAAGGATCACTGGAGCCCAGCAGGTAGAGGCTGCGGTGGCCGGAGTGGCCACTGCACTCCAGTCTGGGCGACAGAGTGAGACTCCAACTCAAAAAAAAAAAAAAGAAAGAGAGGCAGTCTTCAATAAACCTCACATGGTATTGGATTAGTATCAGAGATAGCAGTAAAAACCAATGTATGTTTTTTGATATATGTACAGATACAAATATATATTTATGTGTATATGAATGGACTTGTAGGCATACATAAAATACAAGTACCTAGCTCTATCTATCTTAGGGTCAGAGTACTGACATCCCAATAACGATGAGAGTAGCTAACATCCAGATTTTGATCTCTAAACGTTATATTTAAATAAATGGTAACAGGGCTTCTTGGAGAAGTGTTTCAATTTCAGGGTGGAAGGGGAAGGATAAATATAAAATGAACCAGGAACATCATGTGATGCAAGAAAATAATAAGATGCTCAAAAGGGGGAGGGAGAGTCATAAAAGAATATCGGAGTTCACTAAAAGGAGCTCTCAATTGCTAAAAGTGAAAAAACAATCAACAAAATTTTAGCAACATTATAGCAACAAAATTGAATTTTTCATCCATGCATAAATATCCATAACTTCATATTGATATGAGTAAATAATAGAAAAAATAAATAATGGAGAAGCGGTAGTTCTTTCTTACAGCAGAATTCAAATTAATAAGTTTAGAAAGAAAAGAAGGAAATAAAGAACAATTGTTATGGAAATACCATAGAAATACATTATGCAGACAAGATCCAGAGACAGATGTTAAAATTAGTGAGTGAAAATTTGGGGAGAAACAAGATGTGCATATGCTCATAGTATCTTTACTAAGAGACTTATTAAAGTCAAAGGCAGAAATAGAAACATACAGAAGTCTGACAGATAAAAATGAAACCAAGTAATCAATGGAATAAGGCCTTTGACATTATGAATCCCTTATAGGTAGTACACCATCATTTTTGTGGTGTTCTTGTCAGTATGAATATTTGTACTCCACAATGAGAAAACAACAGTCAAGCCCAAATTGAGAGATAGTCTGCAAAATAATTGACCATTACTCTTCAAGTGGGTCTAGATCATAAAAGACAAGGAAAGATTGAGAAACTATTATGAACTAGAGACAATTAAGGAAAATTAATGTACATTGTATTTAATATATTGTATGTAAATAAAAAATTAATGATTTTCAACTAGGATCTGTAATCTAGTTAAGAATATTTTCCTATTCTTTATCATTTTACTATGGTTATGGCAAAATGCTAACATAAAGAAAATACAGGCAAGAAGTAAAAGGGAAATATTTGTACAATTTCTAAAACTTTTCTGTAAATTTAAAATTCAAAATAAAAACATTTTAACCTTGCAAAAATAAAAATTACTAGATATGCAAAGAAACAAAATTGTAACTCATAGTTGAGAGAAAGCAAATGAATCAAAATCAACTCAGAGGTTGCCAAAGATGTTAGAATTATTAGACAAGGATATTAAAACTGTCATTACAACTGTTTACCATATGTTCAAAAGTTAAGCAGAGACATGGCAGATACAAAAAGTCCAAAACTGAACTTCTCAGATGAAAACTTTAATGTGTGACATAAATAATACTCTGTGTAAAATTAATGGCAATTGGACATTGCAGGAAAAAATATCAGTAAACTTGACAACATAGCAATAGAAAGTAGACAGAGAAGAAATACAGAGGAGAAAGAACAATTTACAATAGCAACCCCCAAAATAGTGTATTTATAGACATATTTAACAAAATGTGCAAAGTGTGCACACTGAAGACTACAAAACACTTCTGAGACAGATTAAAGACTTAATTAAGTAGAAATATATTCCAATTTCATGCATTAAAAGACTCATTATTGCTTACATTTAATTCTCTAAAAACTGTTCTACAAATTCAGAGTAACCCAATCAAAATCTCCATGGGCTTTATTAGAACATGACAAGCTGATTTTAAAAGGTTTTGAGAACAAGAATAGTCAAAACAATCTTAGGGTCTTGGGAAAAAATCTCTAAGGATGGGAAACCATGAGATGTAAAATAAATAATAACTGATAATTTAGACTTCATAAAAATGAAAATCTTTGGTCTTCAAAAGATACCATTAAGAGAATAAAAAAGCAAACTGAGAACTGAGAAAAAACATTTACAATATCTATGTCCAACAATGATATTCTACCTAGAACATATAAGAGAGTTGTTGTTTTTTTTAAGACTTTGTTTTTAGAGCAGTTTTAGGTTGAGAAGGCAAAGAGATTTCCCATATATCCCTTGCTCCCGCACATGCATAGTCACCCCTCTCATTAACATCCCTCATCAGAGTGGTACAGTTGTTCCAATTGACAAAACGACATTGGCACATCAGAATAACCTAAAATGCACAGTTTACATTAGGGTTCACTCTAGTACACACAAAGTATTCTTATGATCCTAAAAGTCCTCTGTGCTCTGCTGATTTATCCTCTAACCCTATACACCTGGGAAACACTGGAATTTTTATTGTCTCCATAGTTATGCCTATTCCAGAATGTCACTAGTTGGAATCAAACAGTAGGTAGCATTTTCAGTTTGGCTTGTTTCATTTAGTAATAAGCATTTAAATTTCTTCCTTGTCTCTTCATGACTGAATAGTTCATTTCCTTTTGGTGCTGAATATTTCATTGTCTGAATGTACCATGGTTTGTTGATTCATTCACCTGTGGAAGGACATCTTGGTTGCTTCTAAGTTTTCACAATGATAGAAGGAAAAGCTGTCATAAACATTCATGTGCAGGTTTTTGTGTGAACATGAGTTTCCAACTCCTTCGAGTAAACATCAAGGAGCATTGTTGCTGGATTGTATGGTAAGAATATGATCAGTCTTATAAGAACTACCAGACTTGTCTTCCAAAGTGGCTATACATTTTGCATTCCCATCAGCAATGAATGAGATTTCCTGTTGCTCTGCAGTTTTTACCCATATTTGGTGTTGTTCATGTTCTGACTTTTGGCCATTTTAACAGATGTGTAGTAGTACCTCATTATCTGATTTTGTATTTTCCTGCTGACATATTAAAAAGAACATATTTTCATATGCTTATTTGCCACTTGTATATATTTTTTGTTGAGGTATCTATAAAGGCCTTTGGCCCATTTTTAAATTGGGTTGTTTTCTTATTGTTGAGTTTTAAGAATTCTTTTCATATTTTGGATGACAGTCCTTTATCAGATATGTGTTTTGCAATTATTTTCTCTGAGTCTGTGGCTTGCATTCTCATTCTTTTGGCATTGCTTTTCACAGACGTTTTTCATTTTAATGAAATCTAGCTTATCAATCATTTCTTTCATGAGTTGTAACTTTGTGTTGTATCTAAAAAGTCATTGACATACCCAGGGTCATGTAGATTTTCTCCCATTTTTCTAGTAGTTTTATAGTTTTGCATTTTAAAACAATAAAACTACTAGGTCTATTTATTATTTGTGAAGGATATTAAGGTCTGTATCTAGATTTTTTTTTTTTTTTTTTTTGCATGTAGATGTCCAGTTGTTCAAGCACCATTTTTTTCTTCATTGTATGACCTTTGTTCTTTTGTCAAAGATAAGTTGACTATATTTGTGTGGGCCTATTTCTCAGCTCTCTATGCTGTTCCACTGATCTATTTGTTTTTTCACCCATACCATACTGTCTTCATTACTGTAACTTTACAGTAAGTCTTGAAGTTGGGTACTGTCAGTTCTTGAATTTTCTTCTCCTTCAACGTGGTGGGCTATTCTGAGTCTTTTGCCTCTCCATGTAATCTTTAGAATCAGTTTTGCTATATTCACTAAATAACTTGCTGGGTTTTTTATTGGGATTGCCTTAAACCCATGTCAAGTTGAGAAGAACTGATATCTTGAAAATATTAAGTTTTCCTATCCATGAGCATAGAATATCCTACCATTTATTTAGTTCTTCTTTGAATTATTTAGTCAGAGTTTTGTATTTTTCCTAACATAGATTTTATATATCTTTTGTTAGATTTATAACTATTTATTTTTGGGGGCGCTAATGAAAGGATACTGTGTTTTAAATTTCAAATTCCACTTGTTCATTGCTAGCACCTAAGAAAGTGTTTGTTTTTGTATATTAACCTTGACCCCTATAATCTTGCCATACTAATTAGTACAAGAAGTTTTTGTGTTGACTTTTTCAAATTGTTTACCTAGGCAATCATGTCATCTTTTATTTCTTCCTTCTCAATTCATATACCTTTTTTTCCTTGTGTTACTGTTAAAGTAGGACTTCCAGTATAATGTTAACATAGGAAGGGTGAAATAACATTTTTGTTTCTGATCTTTGTGGGAAGGCTTCCAGTTTTGCACCATTCAGTATAAAGTTAGTTGTACATTTCTTTGTACATATCCTTTACAAAGTTGAGGGAGTTCCCAACTCTTCCTAGCTTACTAAGAGTTTTTATCATAAATGAGTGTTAAATTTTGTCAATTTTTTTTCTGAATCTATAGATGTGATCATGAGATATTTCTTTTTAAGTCTCTTGATGTGATAGATTACATTAATTGATGTTTGAATGGTGACCAACCTTGAAAACCTAAGGTAAAAACCCACTTTTACACGGTGTATAATTTTTTTAACCTATTGTTGCAGTCAATTTACTACTATTTTGTTGAGAATTTTTGCATCTATGGTTAAAAGAGATATTGGTCTGGGTTTTCTTTTATTGCAGCGTCTTTGTCTGGCTTAGAATTTAGGGGAGTACTGACTTCACTGAATAAGTTATAAAGTATTCCATGTGTTGCTATTTTTGAAAGAGATTATTGAGAATTCACACAATTTATTTCTTAAATATTTGGTAGAATTCACCAATGAACCCATCTGTACCTGGAGCTTTCTGTTTGGAAAGATTATGAATTACTAATTTAATTTCTTTACTAGCTATAGGCCTACTCAGATTGTTTCTTCTTCTGTGTACTTTGGCAGATTGTGTCTTTCAAGGAATTGGTTCATTTTATCTAAGTTATCAAATTTGTGGGCACAGAATTGTTCATAGTATTCCTTGCTTATTTTGTTACTGTCTATTACATTTGTTGTGATGGTCCCTCTTTTATTTTTGATGTTAGCAGTTTGTTTCCCTCTTTTTTTTTTCTTTGTTAACCTGGCAGGAAACTTATCAATTTTATTGCTCTTTTCAAAGAACTAACTTTTGGTATAGTTGATTTTCTCTATTGATTTCCTATGTTCAATTGTATTGATTGCTGTTCTTTTTTTCTTCTGCTTTGGATTAAGTTGTTCTTGTTTTTCTAGCTTCATAGTGTGGAAGCTTATTGATTTCAGATCCTTCCTCTTTTCTAATAAACACGTCTAATGTTGTAAATGTCCCTCTAAACACCACCTTTACTACATCCCACAAATGTGAATTAGGTGTGTTTTTAATTCCATCTAGTTCAAAACGTTTTAAAATTTATTTTAAGATTTATTCTTTTCTGACCCATGTGTTATATAGAAGTGTATTGTTTAATCTCCATGTTTTGATTTTTCAATTTTTTATTATTTATTTCCAGTTTAATTCCATTGTGGTCTAATAGCAGACACTTTTAAATTTGTTAAGGTGTGTTTTATGTTCAGAAGGTGGTCTATCTTGAATATACCATGTACACTTGGGAATACTGTATATTCTGCTATGTTGGATGACATTGTCTATAAATGTCAATTATATCCAGTAGATTGGTGGTACTCATTAATTGAGTTGATTGAGTTCAACTATGTTCTTGCTAATTTTCTGCCTGCTGGATCTGTCTTTTTCTGAGAGCGTGGTGATGAATTCTCCAACTATGACAGTGAATTTATCTGTTTATTCTTGCAGTTTTAACAGTTTTTGCCTCATTTAGATTGATACTCTGTTGATAGGCACATCTGCCAATTGTTAAGGTTTATGTCTTTCTGAAGAATTGACATTTTATCATTATGAAATGCTCTTCTTTGTTCCTGACAGTTTTCCTTGCTTTCAAATCTGTTCTGTCTGAAATTCATTCAGCTTCTCCTGCCTTCTTTTGATTAATGTTAGTATGGTATATTTTTCTCTATTTCCTTTTAATCTATATGTGTCTCTATATTTAGAGTGGGTTTCTTATATGCAGCATAGCGTTGTGTCGCATTTTGATCCACTCTGTCAATCTCCATCTTTTAGCTGGTGTATTTAGACCATTCACTTTCAATAATATAGTTGGATTAATATCTGCCATATTTGTTACTATTTTTTGTTGTTGGCCTTGTTCTTTGTTTCTGTGCTCATCTTTCACTCTTTGTCACCTTTTGTGGCCTTAATTAAGCATTTTATTTTATATTTTTCCTTTCTTAGCATATGCCACACATATTTTTAGTGTTGCTCTAGAGTTTGCAATACATATTTACAACTAACCCAAGTCTACCTTTAAATAACACTATACCACTTGATAGCATGAAAAATTATGAAAATAAATCATCTTAATTCCTCTCTACTATCACTTGCATTATTACTATCATCATTTCACTTATAAACATGCATAAGCAGATAAGTAGATGATATAGATATGTTAGATATATACATAATTGTGTGCATTATTGCTATTACTTTGAACAATTGTTATCTATTAGATCAATTAAGAATATAAAAAATCTTTGACAAAGTATGTCTCAAAAATGACAATATACTTATTTTTAACATTAATGTGTTTTTGGAATCAGGATTGTTGACTTTTAAATTTGGGATAATCAGGATTCTAGGAGATCAACATGTGGACCACTCCTGAATAAGACTAAGTTTGTCTTTGACATTGACTGTCTTAATCAGTTTATTAAATAATCTGTATCTGAATTTTAAAATAATACATGCTGCTTATGACAGAGATATTTGATGTGCCAATTAAGTGTTGACAAATCTTTGCTTTATAGAACAGAAATATATAAAAATGATACATGTTGAATGTTAGTTAACAGGTGTTTTCTAAGGTTTATTGTGTTTCTTGATAAAGTTAAGATATTAGGGAATGGTTTGCTTAATGCAAATGAATGAAATAAACAACTAAATAAGACCTAAAACTGGTCTTTGATTTTATATATTTAATTTGTTCTTATGAACCTTGTCAATAAATAATAAATCTAAAAGATAATATAAAAAATAAGTTTTATTTGCCTCTTTGGCTTTCTTTTCTTTAAGTATATCTGAGTTCTGACCTGAATCATTTTCCATCTCTCTACAGAACTTTTTTTAACATTTTTTGCAAGGCAGGTCTACTGGCAACAAATTTTCTCACTTTTTATTCCTCTAAGAAATAATTTATTTCACCTTTTAAAGGATAATTTTTCAGAGTATAGAATTCTAGGTTAGTGCTTTTTATTCTCGCAAAACTTTACATATTTTACTATGCTCTTTTTTTGCTTGCATGGTTTCTAAGAAGTCAGATATAATTCTTATCTTTGTTTCTCTATAGGTAAGATATTTTTTCCTATGCTTTTTTTTTCAGATTTTTAAGAAAATATATGAATTGCTAAGGTTTGAAAATGATATGCCTAGATATAGGCTTTTTTTGGTTTGACATTAATCTTGCTTGGTGTTCTATGAGCTTTCAGGATCTGTGGTTTAGTATCTGACATTAATTTGAAAAAAATTCTCAGCCATTATTGTTTCAATATTTTTTAAGTTCCTTTCTTTATCTTTTCCTTCTTGTATTCCCATTACAAGTATATTATAACTTTTGTAGTTGCCCCACTGTTCTTGAATGTTCTTTTTTTGTTTGTCTGTTTGTTTTCAGTCTTTGTTCTCTCTGTTTTTCAGTTTGGGAGGTTTCTATTGATATATCATCCATATATCTATTGATATATCAGAGACTTTTTTCTCAGCCATGTCTAGTCTACCCATAAGCCCATCAAAAGTATTCTTGGGGGAGGGAGGGCAAGTAAAAAAAAAAAAAAAGGTATTATTTATTCTGTTATAGTGTTTTGATCTCTAACATTTCTTTCTGGTTCTCTCTTAGGATTTCCATCTCTCTACCTACATTGTTCATTTTTTTCTGCATGCAGTTTACTTTATCCATTAGAACGCTTAGCATATTGATTATAGTTGTTTTAAATTCCTAATCAGATAATCCCAACATCCATGCTAAGTCTAATTCTGATGCTTGCTCTGTCACTTCAAATTGTGTTTTCTGCCCTTTAGTATGCCTTGCATTTCTCCCGTGATATTCAGACATAATGGACTGACTGCAAATAGGCCATTAGTAACATGGCAGCATGGTGTGGGGGAGGAGAAATATTCTACAGGTCTATGATGATGTCTCAGTGTTTTGGTGAGGATGTGCCTCAGGACTGTGAACTTCCCAAATACTTTTCAGTATGCCTACCCCCAACCACCTGCTTTAGGTGGGACAAGATGCAAGACACATAGACTGTGCTGGAGTTGGGTGTTGTTCTTCTTTCACAAAGAAGGCTAGAGCCAGCTGGAGTTGGGTACCTCCATTCTCCCAGGTCAATTAACTAGTTTTTCTCCTGAGGACAGACCTTGTTAAGAAAAACAGAGTGGAGTGAGGAGGGAGTAGAGCAAGCAGAGGCAGAGAGATGAGGGCACTCTGCAGCCCTTGGGAGCACTTCACAAGAAGGGCTACATGGAACTCTGTTGTCTGTTGGGAGCCAACATCTATAGCTACATGGCTGAGGCCTGTAAAGGCCCATCTGGAAGATCGCCTCTGACATAGGATATCAGTTATACCTATAATATTGGCGTGTGATTAGTGACCAGTGAGCATATATGGCAGTAAAACTTATAAGTAAATCTCAATACACCTGATGGAAAGTGCATAGCAGAATTATTTCTCTGTCTTTCTAAGTTTTGCTTCTTTCTAGATATTTTTTAACTTCTATTTCCTGGTAGACTGGGTAGTCAGCTCTTGTTCCCGAAAGCTGTTTCCCCTAGGGCTAAGATTAGAAACTAAATTACCATGATAGTTTTGTCGCCCTGCCCCTAGCCAGGTAGAACGTTTTCTTTTGTTTCGTTAATTACCGAAACTCTGTCTGCTTCAGCCCATGGCCGCCATCTTGGAAGCCCTGCATTTCCTTGTTCAAGAGTGTGACAGCTACTATTTGATTTTTAGAGTAGACTTGTTGGGATAAAATATATACATATATACTCATAGTTGCATAAATTTATGCTTGCTGTTTTGTTTCCTTTTGCTACATTATTCAAATGTAATAGTTACTATACGATTTATAAAAGAATTAACGATAAGGTATTAGCTTAATAGGATATAGCATAGTATTAAAGTCCAATAACTAGATCATATGAAAATTAAAGTTTAGACATACGAAACATATGAATTATAGTAAAGTTTGGTAGTTTAAGAATAAGTTTTAACTGAGTTATAAGGCATTACGTTAAATCATAATAGGTTAATAGTATAACTGACAGTTAAGTCATTTAACTAAACTTATAGATTATAGTATAGTGTTAAGTTGATAATATTAATTGTTAAAAATATTGGGAATCAGTGAACTTGGATTGAACCTAGAGTTAACTCAGGAAAGTTTTTTGTATTAATCAGGGTATAGAGCAAAGAGTATAATATGAATGATTCATTGAACATTATGGAAAACACTTTGAATGATTTGTATTGAAATTGTGCACCTGTGACCTTAATGTAAGCACGGCAGGCATCATGGAATTTGAATTGTTTGCTTGGAAATTGCAGATCTCGTGGTGGTCTTGTGATGCATAGTTTGTAAAGCACGAAACTTGTACGCCCCCAGTGAGTGATTATCACATTGCTGGAGGGTATAGAAAATGGTATATAAGTTGGAAAAGGTTTGAATAAACTCGGCTCCAGTCTTGATCAGACTGTTCCCAGAAGAACTGCCTCTGAGTGGTCTTCTCGCTGTCCAGATTCTCTGGTGCGGGTCCTAACCCACCCTTGGTCAGTGCTGGTCACCGACAGTTGTCTGCTGAGGGTGAGGAGGTAAGTGCATCCTTCAGGCTAATTAGTGTGGACTTCCCGGCTAAGTACCCTTCTCCTGAATACCAAGGGAGTTGACCACCTTCCCAATAACTACCAGGGCTTTCTACTTGGTGAGTTTTGTAATGAGAGTGTAAAAACCCCAGCTCAACATTCAACCAGAGTCCAGGATAAAAAAAGTCCTCAAAGGGAAATGTTTTGCAGATGTGCAATAGGTGAAACAAAAAAATGCAGATACTTAAAGGCTTTCCAACTGACAAATTTAAAAATTACTTTGAGCAGTAGAATAAGTGTCTTGACAGTTGTATATCATCAAATGACAAACTAAAGTGTGAAGTTCTCAGCTAAGTATACTTCTGAATACCAAGGGAGTCGACCACCTTCACAATAACTTCCAGTTTCAGGTTAACTTCTTCAAGTGAGGAAGTCATACACATCCTCAAGGCAGAAATGCTTTGGGTGGCAAAGGAAGTTTTGTGATAATTGAGCATTGGAATATCACAAGTTCACTACATTGTGTTCTTATGGCTTTCTACTTGGTGAGTTTTGTAATGAAAGTCTGACAACCCCAGCTCAATGTTTAACCAGAGTCCAGAAAATGCTGGGAGAGACTGTTTAAGTGGGGGCTTGAGAGCAGGTGACCAGGTCCCTGATGCAATAGCTGGTGCTGCAGCATCTCTGCTTGGTCCCTGACTTTTCTGAGGTCACAGAAGCCTAGCACCTTTTTTTTTTTTTTTTAACAGACAGAAGTTTTCCTGTGAAAAGCAGTAGGGAGAGACTGTTGCTCTACGCTCTTCCTCACCATTGGCAGGAGAGACTGCCAGCTCCAGGCTTTGCCTCACCACTTCAGCACCTGGCAGGGCACTGAAAGCAGGGGTTGCAGAGGGAGTCCAGAGGCAAAGTCCCATGGAAGAGGACAAGAGAGGCACGACACCACCATCTTGAAGGCAGGGCAGGATAGTGCTCCGACTTGCTCACCATGGAGCAACAGACCTGATCTCTGTGACTGATGGATCAACTACTCAGGGAATGATCGTGACCCAGAGGGAATATCCTGAAAGCACAAATTCGGAGGGACCTGACAAGTGCTGAGTTCCAGGTGCCCCACCCCCTACCCTGATTCAGCCATGACACAAAGGGTGTGGCCAAAAAGGACAAGAAAGGAATCCAAATAGATCAGTGAACAAATTCAGAGCCCAGTTAGGGAAGCATAGAGGACTGAGCAAACCTCAGAAGGGAAAGCCTCTCCCACTGACACTGAACAAAAGAAATAAAGAGAAAAACAAGAGATAAGTTACAAATGAGGAAAAACCAAAGGAAGACCACAGGCAATTCCAAGTGTACCAAAGACAAAACTCCTGAAAAATCAGACCTTGGTGCCCAAAAAATGGAAGTCACCAACGACTGGCCTCAGAATATGACAGGGATTAGGAATTGGATGGAAAGAATAAATATGGCTCAAGAAAGATAAGAGGCAATCCTGAAAGAACTTATAACAGAGATTTTTGGCAATAAAAAATTTCATCCAGGAAATAAATAACAGGATGACAAGCATGGAAAGCAGAATTAATCTAGCTGAAGAAAGAATCACAGAACTTGAAGACCAGAACATGGAATTAACTTGATCTGTAAAAAACATAGAAAGAAGACTCAGAAAGAAAAAACAAAGCCTACAAGAGATGTGCAATTATATCAAGAGGCCGAACCTATCCCAGAAGAAGAAGGAGGAATGGAGAACAACTTGGATCAAGTATTCCAGGAGGTAATCCAAGAAAACTTTCCCCATCTAACCAGAGAAGTGACCAACCAAACACAAAAGATACAGAGAACCCCCACAAGATATCAAAAGACCAACCCCTAGACACATAGTAATTCAACTACACAAAGTAGGCTCAAAAGAAAATATCCTAAAGGCAGCAAGAGAGAAAGGCCAGACTACCTATCAGGGAAAACCAGTCAGAATAGCAACAGACCGATCAGCAGAAACACTACAAGCAAGAAGGGACTGGAACCCTATATTCAAAGTCCTCAAAGATGAATAATTTCAACCGAGAATTTCCTATCCAGCCAATCTCAGCTTCATCAGAGATGGAGAATTAAAATCCTTCCCAGACATCCAATCCCTAAGAGATTATGCAGCTTCCAGACCAGCTCTACAGGAGACGCTTAAAAAGGTATTAAGCATAGAAGAAAGAAAAAAAAGATTGTTCACTTCCCAAGAGAACAGCAGAGCACAGAATCAACAGAGAATACAGTGCAACAAGAAACTTGAAAACACACACACACAACAACCCCAAAGTCAAAAGAGAGCAAGCAAACAAACAAAAAACTTTATAAGAACCTCATAACAGTGATAAACAATCACATTTCAATAATCAGCCTGAATGTGAATGGACTAAATACATCACTGAAAAGACACAGAATGGCAAACGGGATAAGAAACCATGACCCAATTATTTGCTGCCTCCAGGAGGCTCATCTCACTACAAGGAATGCAGCACACAGACTCAAAGTTAAAGAATGGAAAATGAGTTTCCGGGCAAATGGATCACAAAAGAGACAGGAGTTGCAATCTTATTATCAGATAAAACAACCTTTAAGCTATCAAAAATTTTAAAAAGATGCAAAAGGACACCATATAATGACCAAAGGTTAAGTCCATCAACAAGAAATATCCATCCTAAATATATATGCACCCAACACAGGAGCACCAGCATTTTAAAGCAACTACTAAGTAAACTAAAAAAGATATTGACTCCAACACTATTATAGCAGGGGATTGAATACCCCACTAACAGCCCTAGATAGATCAATGAGAAAAAAAAATCAACAAGTAGATCCAGAACCTAAACTTGACACTCAACCAAATGAACTTAATAGATACCTACAGATTATTCCGCCCAACAACCACAGAATATACATTCTACTCATCATCACATGGAATGTACGTCAAGATCGATCACATCCTTGCTCATAAATCAAGCATAAACAAATTCCATAAGGTTGAATTCTTGCCACACACATTCTCAGACCAGTGTTATAAAAATAAACATCAACACCAACAAAATTTCCCCAAACCCCCAAAGACATGGACACCAAACAGCATGATGCTGAGCAACTACTGGGTCAACACTGAAATCAAAGAAGAAATTAAAAGATTCCTGCAAACAAATGAAAAGAAGAAATATCTTACCAAAACCTCTGGGATGCCATGAAAACAGTTCTAAGAGGGGAATTTATATCTCTACAAGCACACATCAAGAAAACAGAAAGATCACAAGTGGAGAGCCTAACAAATCACCTAAGGGAACTGGAAAGAGAAGACCACCAAAACCCCAACTTTAGCAGAAGAATCCAAATCACCAATATACGAGCCCAAATAAGGGACGTAGAAGGCAAAAATATCATAGAAAACATCAACAAAACAAAAAACTGTTTCTTTGAAAGAATTAACAAGATTGATGGACCCCTAGACAGAATGACCAAGAAAAAGAGAGAAAAGGCCCAAATAAACACAATCAGAAATACAAAAGATCAAATCACAACTGACCCAGAAGAAATACAAAAGGTTATCATAGATTACTATGTACACCTATAAGGAAAACAAACCTGATAACCTAAATGAAATGGAGAACTTTCTGACATCACACAGCCTCCCCAGGTTGAAACAAGAAGACTGAGACCCTGAATAAACCAATAACAACTCAGGAAATTGACTCTGTTGTACGAAAACTAACTACAAAAAAAAGCCCTGACCGGCTGGCTTTCCAGCAGAATTCTACAAAATGTAAAAGGAGGAGCTGATACCAGTTCGCTCGGTGGCTCAGCCTGTAATCCCGTGCCTTTGGGAGGCTGAAGTGAGTGGATTGCCTGAGCCCACGGGTTTGAGACCCGCCTGGGCAACTTGGTGAGACCTCATCTCTACAATAAATAAAAAAATCAGCCGGGTGTGGCAGCGCACGCCTGTAGTTCCGGCTACTCGGAAGGCTGAGGTGGAAGGATCGCCGGAGCCCAGCAGGTCGAGGCTGCGGTGGCCGGGAGCGGCCGCTGCACTCCAGTCTCGGCAACAGAGTGAGATTCCAACTCAAAAAAAAAGAAAAAAAAAAAGAAAAAGAAAGAACTCCAGGCAATTGAGAAGGATAGAATTCTCCCCAAATCATTTTACGAAGCTAACATCACACTGATAACCAAACCGGGCAAAGATCCAACAAAAAAAAAAGAACTACAGACAAATATCCCTTATGAACACAGGAACTCAAATCATTCTACAAAGAAGACACCTGCACACGTATGTTTGTTGTAGCTCTTTTCACAATAGCAAAAACATGGAACCAATATTGTTGCCCATCGAAGCTGGACCGGATAAAAAAATGTGGTACATATACCCAGTAGAATATTATGCAACCATAAAGAAGGACAAACATATGGACTTCACAGCAACTTGGATGGATTTAGAGCCGATCATACTCAGTGATCTATTGCAGAAACAAAGAACAGGTTACCATATATTTTCACTCACAAGTGGGCCTTAAGCAATTATTATAATACTATAAGAAAGGGATTGGCAGTAGTGAGAAACTGTCAGGGGAGGGGGGTGGGATTGGCAGTTGAGGCAAACTGCTAGGGAAGGGAGGGGCATACCTCATCAACAAGAGTACCTGCATAAGCAACCTTTGTATACTTCACCCTGAATTGTATCCCACATCTTTAAAATTAAAAAAAGGAAAAGAACAGTAGAGTACTCTGACATATGACCAAAATATTTCTTTTTTTTCCCCTCCTCTGGCCAGAAGCATGAATGAATTGTTCTCTGGTATTGACTGCAAGAACCTGGTTGAGGTCCTAGAGGTAAAATTTACAAAAGGGTGAGGACGGGAATGGAGGTCCTCTGTGACTTGCTATCCTGGAGATTTAACTCTCAGGCTTGTTCACACTGAGCCTGTCTCCATAATTCATCAATTACAGTTCAGGTCTCCCAACCCTGGCCCAGCTCCCCCTGCAATTTCTACGTTTGTCTCTGCTCCAGTAAGCTGTGACTCCTTGTATTCATCTGTCTGTCTCTTTAATCTTGGAGACAATGGTCTGTCCTCTGTCCTCCAGATCCAAGAAGAGTTGTTGATTTTTTTTAGTCTATTTCACTTTTTACTTGTGGTTAGGATGGAGTGGCAACATTCAAGCTCTTTACCTGCAGAAACTGGAACTATACAAAAGTTTTTTGTTAAATCATCCAATGAAAGTTGGACAAGCCCGACTTGGTGTCTCAGCCCGTAATCCCGCGCCTTTGGGAGGCTGAGGTGAGTGGATTGCCTGAGGCCGCGGGTTCGAGACCCGCCTGGGCAGCAAGACCTCATCTCTACAATAAATCAAAAAATCAGCCGGGCGTGGTAGCGCATGCCTGTAGTTCCGGCTACTCGGAAGGCTGAGGCGGAAGGATCGCCAGAGCCAGCAGGTCGAGGCTGCGGTGGCCGGGAGCGGCCACTGCACTCCAGTCTGGGCGACAGAGTGAGACTCCAACTCAAAAATAAATAAATAAATAAAATTAAAAAAAAAAAAAAAGTTGGACAAAATATTTGAAAAAGAGTTTAGCAAAGAAGATATGTGAAGGATCATATCTACATTTTATTATATATAAATTATGCCTCGATAAAATTGATTTAAGATACATAGATCACATGTCAAAGATTTATGTTACTCTTAAAGCTTTCTGGCCTGAACTGTAACGTCAATCAACAAACTTTAAACACTACAAAGGTTTTTTGTTTCTTTACTTTCTCATATTCTATCAAAACATTGAATATTTAGGTCTCAAGTTGGGCTTCATTTGGAACTAAATTCTCCCTTTGTTAGTCAGATTCTAGCCAAAAAACCCAGAACCTATGTCATATTGTTTTTTAGATGAAATTTACTATTGGGAATATCAGCTGCCACTAACCCTAGGTCAGGAAGGCCAAAAGGAGGAGACAGTGGTAGCACCCTAAATTGGAACCCAGTTCTTGGCTGCAGTTACCTGGCAAGAGTTGGGACCATGCAGGAAATGCTACCCTGAAGAAGCACAGAGAGGAAGAAATTATTGGCTGCTTCTTATGTTTTCCACTCTTCACTCTTTCTCTCTAGGACCTCCTGTTGGCTGACCAGAGTCAGAATCCTATGGAGAAGTCCCTGAGAAATGCACCAGGCAGGATCAGCTCTGTATAATACTGAGTTAAAAAGGGAATGGCCAGGAAATAGGTCTGAAGTCAAACCCAGGAGGGACCAGCCCACGTCCATTCAGCATGAGATGTTTCTTCACCTTCAGAAATGGAAAAAAATGATCTGTGTGGAGATTTGCGGTTCTCAATCTCTGTTTTATCTTGACTTTCTTGAGCAAGGTGAATGGGAACAAATCGTTTTATTTGTTCCCAAGGTGTTTTGTGAAATAACGAAAATATACCAAGAGAGCTTATCCTAGAACTGGTGCCAGGTGAACTACAAATAATTCCTGTGCTTCAAAAACCTTACCTTGGAGGGTCATCTCACTTTGTGTAGAAAATAAAGTAAATCGCAAGTGAGAAGAGAACAAATGCTTTAACATCTGGGCATTCTTTTTTATAAAATTAAATAAAGCAGACGATAGAACCGCAGCTGAGGCGTTTATCTTTCAGAAATGCTGAAGTATCACTAAGCAAATAATAAGCCAGAAAAAGCAAACATTCGCTTTCCTGCCATTCTGGGGTGTGATCCTAATTCCTTCAATTCAGCATATTTATGAACTGCCTAGCCCTCTTTCCTGCATTCTCCCAATTCTCCCGTCCTTGCAGGATGCTGTTCTTTCACACATGTTGTTCTGGCTTAATAAAGTAATAGCTGACACAATCTGCCCTCTCTACAGAGGAATTATGTTAGCCTGTTGTTATTGATTTTGTTGCTAAGGTCTAAGAATCTGCTGAGGTCCCGCTGTGGGAGTGGTGGGAAGGGGAAAGGGAACAGCATGTTCTTATAATTTTCCCATAAACCAGATGTTTTCTTTAACTCTTACATCTTTAAAATATTTTCTCTTGAGAAAAAAAAAGGATTAGGATGGGTTTAAGATGCCAATTCTTATTTTCTCAGCATCCCACGAGTACACACCCAAATAACTGAGTGTGGATAATACATGTTGGTGGACGCATGTGAATTTGCTACTCATCTGATAGACTACACATAGAATACAACAAAAACCTGTCTCTTAACTAGATTCTTTCAATTCCCCCATGGTTCTGCTTTTGTAGTTGTTGTTTTGTTGTTGTTGTTTTTGAGTTGGAGTCTCACTCTGTCATCCAGACTGGAGTGCAGTGGCATGCTCTCAGCCACCGCAGCCTCAACCTGCTGGGCTCTGGTGATCCTTCTGCCTCAGCCTTCCAGGTAGCTGGAATTACAGGCGTGCTCTACCACGCCCAGCTAATGTTTGATTTATTGTAGAGATGAGGTCTTGCCAAGTTGCCCAGGCGGGTCTTGAACCCGCGGGCTCAGGCAATCCACTCACCTCAGCCTCCCAAAGTGCTGGGATTACAGGCTGAGCCACCAAGCCCGGCTGGTTCTGTTTTAATTATTACTGAAAACAGTATAACCTTACGATGGAAAACATTGCCACTGAAACATCATCCCAAATGTAGCGAGGTAAAACAACTATATTTTTAATCATCTCATAGACTTTATGGATTAAGAATGTGGGTTAGATTTAGCTAGGTCAGTCACCCAGGCTCAGCTAGGATTGTCACTCCGAATATGTATTCATGGTCTCCTTTGCATGGCAGTTTCAGGGTAGCTGGACTTCCACAGTAATGGTTTCTCACACAGAGTGAGTGTCCCAAGAAAGGCAGGAGAATGCTGTGTGGCCTTTGAAGACCTCACTTTCGAAGTCCTGTAACCTCACCTCCACCATTCTCTACTGCAGTGATTCTCAATCAGGGTAATTTTTTCCCCACCCTCACTTCCATTCCCAAGAATGTCTGACAATGTCTGAATACACTTTTAGTTTGCACAGCTGAAGGTGGCAGGAGTTGGCATCTAGTGGGTGGAGCCCAGGGATGTTTTCAAATATTCTACAACACACAGCAAAGAATTTTGTGGTCCAAGATGTCAGTAGTGCTGAGGCTGAGAAGCCCTGCTCCGTTGACTGAGGCAGTCATCGCCTGCCAGATTTAAGGGGAGGAAAAACAGATCCTAATTCTTGATGTGTGGAGAGTCAGCAAAATTGCGAACACTTTAAAAACTACCACAAAGACCTGAAGTTACTCTTTGTCTGATTCAAAGACCAAGTCTTCTATTAATTCAACTCTTAGGAGATAAGTTTTAAAACTGAGAGAGAGGGAGGGAGGGAGGAAGGGAGAAGGAAGCAGTAATGGTTTCAAAGCCATGTCAGGGATCTCTAAAAGGGGCTTTGAAGGTACCTGGGAACACACTCTCACCCTAACCTTTCCTTAGGACTCTAAGAATGTAAATGCCTAGGTCAACCCACCCAGCTAAACAGGAAAGGCCAGACCCAGGTAATAGTTCTATAATTTGAAGTCTACACACCATTGTTAGCTCTTGATTCTCATGTTTCTACCTTTTCCACTCATCCCAATATTGTCCGGAACTTGATGGATACTATTTTTAGACATTAGTGTGATTATATATTGAAACATAATTTTCCAACTGACCTGCCTGAGATCTGGAGCACATTTTTTAAGCCTCAGAGTTCCAGGAACAGAAATTAGCATCGTGAGGATGACAGGGAGGATGCCCTGGGCCCGGAGGAGGAGTTTCCCCAGAATTCAGCAAGACAAGGAGCTGTGGAAAGTGTTTTCTTTCCGTCCCTTTGTGCTGAGGAGTGACTGGCTCAGCAAGGCTAGGGTCTCGTTCCAGATTGTTCCATAGATCCGGGGGAACATGTGGAGCAACAACAATTGGAAGCAGCTGGGTGTCACTGGACAAGCCGACCGGTTTTATGTTATGGAAAATACTCTTTAAATTTAGCTAATAGTGCCGATAGCTTTTCTTTTCATCGTTTTTATTTATTGTTTTCTTCAAATCTGTATTTCCATTCCTTATCTGTCCTAAAAATCTTTGTTTCTGTCCTTAGATACAATATCTGCTATTTCTTTATTTCTTATTCTGTATCTTCAGTTAATAAAAGAGGGAAATGACCTGGTTTCTTTCCCATATTTACCAGATATTTCTGGAGCAGCACCCAGAGCCCAGGCATTGTATTAAGTATGGAAGCATGTGACTGTAGGATGAATCCAAACTCACTGGCAGAACCCATGGGGTGGGTAGCCAAGCCCTACACACTCTGGTGGAAGGTAAGCCCTACTTAATAGGCAAAAGTATGTAACTCTATGAGTTACAAAGGAGGGAAGGGTCTGTCTATGCTTGGAGAGTCCAGAAGCCTTCCTGGAGCTGATGACATCTAAATGGAGAGGGGAGTCAGATGAAAATAGCTGGGGTGAAGCAAGCAGGGTGGGAGTTTTCCAAGCCAAGAGAGCAGAGAGAATGAAGGTACCCATCTCAGGTTCAACCATGTGGGTTTTTTGTTTTTTGTTTTTTCCTTTTGGTTCATTATTACATTGGCTACCTGCTTATGTGTGGATTTACGAGGGTAGAGACAAATTATTAAATCTTGGTACAAATTGGCAAGGAATTTGGAATGAGCTGTTGTAAATCTCTTTTTTTCTGCACGTGGCTATGTACTCATTCAATATTCTGTGCTTTTTAAACTTGTTTTGTACTACATAGGCAACCCAGAAAAAACTCATTTTAGTCAACAATGTTATTTATTTAAGATCATCCGGATGCTTACCAAGGCTCTAAGGTGTGTCTCCTGAAACAGATCCCATATGAACAGTCTTAGTTATCTATCATTTCTAATGACTTAATATGCATTTGCAGCTAAATAGCCACAAAGCTGCTTTAATTTTCATCTCTGGGCAATCCATTGAATAGCACATTTGCCAGTGACTGGAACAATGGCAAGCTGCTAATTGTCTTCACTTTTCAAACTCTGCCTTGTTAATTTGGGCTTTGTTTTCTTGCATACTTTAATACTTCCAGATGGAAAAATACACTCTCTAACCCTTTGCCATATTTAATAAAACTCACCAACCTGTCTTATTTCTAGTTCCACTTATACATAGCCCTCTGAACTGCGGGACACTGATGCTCTGTGGATCATCAGGAAAAAAAAAAAGGGAGTAATTCAAGTGAGGAGGAAAAATATGATTTGATTCTAAAAGAAATAATCATGGTTTTCTAAAAGAACTGCTCTTCTCTCATCTCCCCAGCAGGTAGAGTGAAAACCAGTAACTGCCCAGATGCCCAAGTAGAATCATCTTCCTCCTATAATCATAATGAAGCTCAAGACTTTTTTGGGACCATATTATCTATCCCAGTGGCATTTCTATATAGGCCTTTGATATGAGTGTCTTGCTACAACGTTTTCATCATATCTCACTCTGGCCCTAATTTTTATTTTTATCCTCTTGACTTCTGATCTCACTGACTTTTTGCTATTTTTGTCCTTACTTCAAGCTTTCAACTTGATATGTTATAACACTGTCAGTTATAGATGTGGCTTAACTGCTGTCAAATTTGGGGTTCTTAGTTTTAAACCACATAGCCTCAGGCTAGCTATTGGACCCTTGGGACTTTGGTGCCTAAGACTGCCCTCACCAAAAGTAAAAACTTGATAAGTGTCACACAGACTCAGAGAGTTAGTAGAATGTGCTGGTTAGAATTGTAGATGCTAGAGTCAAGCACACCTGGATTCAAATACCAGCTCAACGAATTACCAGTTATGGACAGATACAAGGTTAGTTGCAATCTATTTGTTTTAATTTCCTCATAAAATGCTGATATTGATAGTATATACTTCATTTGTTTATAAGAACTAAATAAGATAAAATAGAAGATGATTAACCGATAGACAAATAAATATTATTACAATTATCATTGGCATTATCATTATTGGTAGTACTGTATAACTAATAAGTGATAATAAAATACTTTTAAAATTATCGTGTGTGTATATATTTTAAATAATCCCCATACTGGTTATCACAGACTTTCTACAGAGTGCACATTCAGCAGAAACAAGTGGATTAATTTGATGTGTTCATCATATTAGTGAGGTCATTTCAAACTGAAAAAATAATCTGAGGTGCTGACACAAACTGTGACCATTAAAGATTTTATCTGAAGTAGAAAAATAGCATTATTTAACACTTGTCTTTGTTGTAGGGGTGTCACAAATATTTCACTTATACTATAAGTAAAGAAATCATTTATAGAAAATTCAGATTTAGTTGTCTACTTTCACACTTATGCATCTTCCCCTAAACTAGCAAGTCTCAAACTTCAGTTGCATCAAGGTAACCTAAGAATTTGTTAAACTACAGATTCCAGAACCTTCCCCCAGATGCATAGGTGTGTATTGGGCCAGGAATCTGAATTTTTAACAAGACCCATATAATTCTTATGATGGCACTCCCTGTTAGGGTACAGATGGACCGGGTGAGGGTGCAGAGATGCAGGGCAGGGAGGCGCGCAGCACTGCTGGGGCTGGCAAACCGGAGGTGCAGGCCGGTAACCCAGAGATCCGAGTAAATTGCAAAGAATTGTGACACACAGAGGTGAAAGAAGATTTATTTAAGAAAAGTTCACTCCCCACAGACAGGAGTGGGCCTACACTCCAGGTGAGTGTGGCCCCGTAGCCCCCCAGAGTCCTGGCTTAAATCCTTCTCTTGGAGATATTGTACATGAGTGCCATGACTGCTGTGACTTCCTTATCGACCACCTCTGGATGTCTTGGAGAACCTGTGACACAGAGACCCATTAATGTTTGCCCACATGATCATAGCCCCTAGAGAAGGGTGTGACTAGGATTCTAATTCTCCTGCACCTTCCCAAACAACAATCCTTAGACCTAATGGAGGGTGTACCTCCCCTTATCTCCTAGGCATTCCCAATAGGTAGCTTTGGGGATCCTTGGCTTCCCTGTAGATAGGGCCCAATTTACTGGAAGATCAAATCCCACCTGCTCTCCCTCTGAGTGGTTATAACTTTTATAATTACAAGTTTCATGACTTTTACAGTCTTTGCCCAATGCATGATATGTTAGACCTTGTAAATTCCCTTTACTCTATGCGGGGGGCCAATCCCTGCAGGTTTTGGGGGAGTCCCTGGAAAGATGTGGCGGCATCAGCGAAACTGGAAGGGATAGATAATAAAAGAAAGAAAGAAAGAGACTGGACTCTATCTAGTGCAGAAGCCGATTCTGTAGGAGGGATAGATATTAAAAGAAAGAAAGATGGAGGGATAGATATAAAGAGAAAGAAAGAGAAGGAAAGAAAATGGACAACTGTTCAACGGATTGAGCAGAAGCCGTTTAATGGGACAAACTGTAAGTCTTTTATCCCAAATTTTCACAGGTTAAACCACAAGAGTTTCACGTGAACACAAAGCCAGGCAAATGAGGGGTGTCCCCCACCCACCAGGTGTTTCCTCAAGCATGAGGAAGGACAATCCCAATTAAATCACAAGACTATTATGTGAACACAAAGCCAGGTGGATGAGGGGCATCCCCCACCCACCAGGGGTTGTCCCAAGCATGAGGAAAGACAATCCCAAAATTATCTCACTGTTCCTTATGCTTGGTTAATGTTCCTCAAAAGCAATACAACAATTCTAACATCACAATATTCTAATAATCAATAACTTCTAAAACTTATACATACACAACACCTAATGACTAACTTAAATCCTAATACCTTTCTATTCTGTGCTAATTCTACCTACACTATAGAAACTATTAATTATAGCTCAAACCAGTTCCTATAGAATGTGGCCCAGTCCAAAGATCACGCTGGGTCATTTCTAGGAACAATTGATTACAATCTCTTAACAAAATGGCTATTCTAAAATCCTATATGTCAATCTTAATTTCTATAAAAATTTCTGATTCCTAATCCTAATATATAAAGCTGATAATCAGCAATAAAGTTTTTAAAAATAAAACCCAAATATAAACTGTAAATTGTACTAAGGCCAAAACCACAATAGTAGAAAATGGAAACAATGAAATTTCTAAAGTTAGCTGTATTCTTATTAAACCTCAAAATATCATGTTTGATCATGCTTTGAACTAATGTAATTCACTGATGTAGCATAACCTATTCTACAATACTTTCTATGAATAATAAGTAAATTCAGTTTCTATAATAAGTAGAAAAACCCTATGCTAACTGTAGCTAAAAACCGGTTTAAAAGAATGCAACCCAGTCCAAAGTACATGCTGGGCCCTTAGGAATGTGGTCCAGTCCAAAGTTCGTGCTGGGCCATTTCTGGTAACTCTAGATAATCTTCTATACCATCTAAAGCTGAAAACAGCTCTCCATGTGTATATACTAATTCTACAAATATACTTTTTAAATCTTATAAAGAAGCTTGTACCGAATAGAAGGCTCCCAAATGTGACCTGAGTTTGAATTATATCTAATACCTAAGCCGAAACCGCAGTTCATGGGAAACAGGAACAATGAGTTTCTAGAGTTAGCCATGCCTGTCACAGTCACAGAGGCTTCAGCTTAGGCCAGCAGAGTTCCTTTTGGCTAAATAGAAAAAGGGAGAAGGGAATGGGGTCAACAACTCCCGAACGCATCCTAGAGGTCTCAGGGTCCACAGCCCACCTTGATCCCTAATGTTCAGATGGGCCTCCGTGGCTGGCTCCCAACTCTAGGCAAGCTTGATTGCCACTATGAGATACCTCTGATACCTGGAAGTCTGTTTCTGAAAAGACAAAGTCGGTAAAGTTAATTATACCTAAAGTGTGCATTTCTCCAAAAGCATAGCTTCTATTTTCTCATCATTGTCAGGATTTAAGAACAAGAAACATGGCTTCCCACTCTTTGTCTGTCCTTTCACTCCCCATGCCTCAACTTGAGAACAATTATTCTGAATAAAAAGGTTAGAAAAAGATATATGAAAACCACTTCTGACCATAAGATTTTGCAACTGAATTATTATCTTATTTACTTCTGTAGTATTTCTATTTTGCTCTTGTCCATGCAGACGAAAGTAGTGTGAGGGTTGACCAATGGCAGAAAAAAGCATTTTATTGTTTTCCTGACTTCTTTAATTAATTAAATGAGCCATTTTGACTTAAATAAAGCATTGCTATGACCTTCTTAGACTTGTTTTGTGTCATGGGCCAGATGGCAGTTCCTGTTGTGAACAGCCCCACATATTTCTCAATAAGGGTCATTTCTTGTTGTTCTCTTTTATGCCAATTGGATGTCCCAACCCTATTTCCCAAACCAGGTTATTAACCATAATCTAGCACCATACTCCATGCAATTGACTTTTCTCTGTAAGAACCTGAAAACAAAAAAGGTGCCTCCACAAATTCAGAGAAGTTTTATGCTTGGGCAACAAATAGGCCCCAACGAGAAAAACTGAGTAAGAGGTTACTCTGTGTCAGCCCAAGTACACAGCTCATATCTTAATAACGTAATTAATTTGCTACATACTTTATCTATGATACTACATTCTCTGGAGGCCGCCAACTACACATCCGGTAGTTGGTCAAATCAGTGAACTAAAGGGTTTTCTAGAGCTTTACTGGGTTGTGGGAACTAGGCAGAAAACTAATCTTAGAAGCAGCAAAGATAAATTTAGGAAGAAATTTTATAGAATATATAACATGATATATGTTGCAATATATGATATATGAGATATAGATCAGTCAAAACCTGCTCTGAAATGTAAAAGGTATCAGGTACCATGAATGGGAAAAAAATATATGGAGATTATCTCCTCAGGGGCCTTCCAAGGCCACTGAGTTTCCTAAAAGATATTCCTAAGAGTTGTGACTGTATGTAGTAAGCAGTTTGGAACAAAAGACAGACCCATTTACTTTAACCCTTGGAATTTGTTCAGGGTTAACTATATAAAGACTATAAGAGCCATCATAACATAATTATATGTAGGTGTCTTCTTACATGCTGAATTTGTTACAAACGTAATTTTGTGCTTGTCAGGTGACATCATTGGGCAGTGGTTGGTATTATTCAAATGGCAGATATAGCCAGGCCTAGAGGGATAACCCACATTATCCTGAGATTTACCATCAGCGTCTAGTAAAAGTTAAATTTTAATATCCAGCAAGCACTTTAGTTATTGGAATAATGCTATCTTTTTGTTTGTTTTTGTTTTTTAATCCTTTGTAAGGTAAATCATTTGTTGTGAATCTAAGATTGTCATAAGGGAAAGGTCTTTATTCAATACCACCTTTAAAAAAAATAAATGAGCTGGGCTTGGTGGCTCAGCCTGTAATCCTGCGCCTTTGGGAGGCTGAGGTGAGTGGATTGCCTGAGCCCACGGGTTCGAGACCCGCCTGGGCAGGCGAGACCTCATCTCTACAATAAATCAAAAAAAAAAAAAATTAGCTGGGCGTGGTAGCGTGCACCTGTAGTTCCAGCTACTTGGAAGGCTGAGGCAGAAGGATCACCAGAGCCCAGCAGGTCGAGGCTGCGGTGGCCGGGAGCGGTCACTGCACTCCAGTCTGGGTGACAGTGAGACTCCAACTCAAAAATAAAATAAATAAATAAATGGCTTGGTCAGTAGGGTAGACTGAAAAATATGTTCCCCTTAGATGCATATATGCTAGTACCCAAAACCTGTGCATATGTTACCATGTGTGGCAAAAAGACTTTGCTGCTGTAAGTTAAGGATAATTTAGATGAGAGATGATCCTGGATTATCCGGATCAGTGCAGTGTAATCACAGAGGTCTTTATAAGAAGAAAACAAGAGGATTAAGGCCAGAGAGAGAAGAGGTAATGACAGAGGTAGTGGTTGGAGTAATGTGCTTTGAAGATAAAAGAAGAAGCCACAAGCCAAGGAATTCAGGTGGCCTCTAGAAGCTGGAAAGGTAAGGAAGCAGATTCTCCCCTAAGAGATTGCAAAAGGAATACAGCTCTAGTGACACCTTGCTTTTAGCCCTATAAGACCCATTTTGAACTCTGACCTCTAACTGTAACAGAAATTTGTGTGGTTTTAAGCCATTAAATCTATGGTAACATTACAGCAGCAATAGGAGACAAATACAGCCAATGTGCCTTAGCTTGAGAAGGGCATAGTATGGTGTGTTATTTTCATATTCTCTTTTGGTTTGCAAGTCTTACAAGGAATCCTTGTTATGCAGGATAATGCCAACTGATGTGCCCTAGAAAGAAACGAGGGGGAACTTAGCACTAGGTAAACAAAATAAAGGAAACATTATTAACATACAACAACCAGAAAGCTGGAGCCAAGAGAAATGAAAGTAGGTTCAAGAAAAGAAATGTTTATTACAGGCATTAGTGAACAGAAATTCCTACACAGTCTCAATACAAATAGTGAGGCATAGAGAAGTTAAGTAACTTACACATGACTGCACAATTGGCAAATGACAGATCAGAATTTGGAGCCAGAAAAGTCTGGCTTTACAGTCTATGTTCTCAACTCCCTGTTCTTCAGTCCTCATGTGGCTATAACATGACATGATAGTTATTTTAATGGGCAGGCTATTCCAAAATGTCAAAGTCAGCACAAACACAAAGATGCTATAACCAAGATGGCAAACAAAGACAGGAAAGTCAAGAAAGGCAAGGCAAAGAGCAAGAACTATCTGGACCCAAGAAGTATCATGAAATGCATTAAAGCCAGAAAACCATCAGAAGAGAGAGTGAGTGGTTAGATGTCAGACATCAAGACAGTGAAGAGGGACAGGACAGGTGGAGAGTCAGAAAAGCAGGAGCCTAATTAGAGAAGATGATACTTGAAGCCCAATACAACATCTGTCTTAAATAGAATTACAAGGGTAGCCCTTCTGACTGGATTCAAGGTATCTACGTAACTCTAAGTATTCGAGAAATCACAAAGAGTGGACCTTAATATAGGGACCCTGACAGATACGAATTCATGTGTGTACCCAAAAAATGTACAGAAATATTTATAGAAGCATTATCTCTAATATCCTCTCGGGGAAACTGTAGAATGGATACATTGTAGATTATTTACACAATGAAATACTATTTAACAATGTAAATAGACTTATGACTCTGCTTGAAAATATGTTTGAATCTTATAAATATAATGATGTGGGAAGGAAATCACACAGAAAGGCACATGTTTTATGATTCCAGTTTTATGAAATCGAAGAACAAGCAAAAACAATTGACGTATTAGAAGTACTGATAGTTGTCACCTTTGCAAGGAGTGAGTCAGTCATATCTGGAGGAAACTGGGTGGCAGGGCTTCTGGAATACAAATAATCTGGTTGTTGATCTGGGTACTGGTTATAAGGGTGTGTCTGATTTGCAAAAATTCAGTTAAGTTGCATATTAACTGTGTATTTTTCTGTATAATGTTATCCTTTATTAAAAATTGAAAACAAAATAGGAATATAGATAAACCTCTGGAGTGATAGGGAGTGTTGAAAAATGTATCCTGCACCTGAGCTGAAAATCAATCAAAGTGTATTCACATCTTTAATTGGCTACTAGAGAAAACTTGGATATCTGGTGAGAAAAATCAGGACTCGACTTTTGTTAGCTGAGCTTTATTTAACACCACCTGGAGCCTACATACTCGCTTTGTCAGGGGATAAATCCCTGTTGCTTTCTACAGCTAATTACTAGCCACAACAATTGATTTATCATTTATGTCCACTTAGATTTTTTTTTTCTGATGAATGGTTCATTCATACCTGTTAATGGTTACAAATACATGTCCAGAGTTTATGTTAATTGCAAGAGAGATGGTTTTATAGCACTGTGAAATAAACCAGTACCTGTGTTTACCTGTCTAGTTCCTTACATAAACATTCCATCACCTAGATACATGTCTGTCTCTATGCCATCACATTTGTTAAGCATTTTTTAAATTATTTGTTAATGTGCACTGAATTTTGATTTGTGCTTTGCCCAATAAAATTTGTTTTAGCAAGACGTTACTGGGGTAATCAGTTAAACTTTTTTTAAATAATGGGGATTATAAGCACACACATATACCGTGCAGGATAGGTGAAGACAAAAGGCAATAGTGAGGAACATGTTTAAGTCAGTTAACTCAGTTTCAATCAGTTGTAAGTTTCCAGTGTTCAGATTTTTAAAAATCAGAAATCTGAATTGTCTAGTTTTTTAAATTTAACATTAAATTTAATAAATTAAAATTGTCAATGAATTTTGAAATTTTGAAAACTTGTATACAACAAACCATGTTTACAAGCAGGATTCAGCTTATATATTGCTAGTCTGAGCATTCCCCAAGTGTGATTTTAATTACTCCACAAATGCCCTATGTGGTGGGCATTGTACAGAGAAGGAGACTGAGGCTCATAGAAAGTACAGAGTATTGGTCAAGTTTACATAGCTAATAAAAGGACAAGCCAGGGTAAAATCCAAGTCTCATTATTCAGATTATTATTCTTTTTCCCAAGGAGAAAAGTCTCATCGTGATGTGGCAGGAAGGGGGTTGGTAGCAGTTAAAGGTATTTCCTTTTGAAAGCCAAGAAGCAAGAACCGCCAGGCCGATTTTGTTTGAGAAGGCCAAATGGCCAGAGACTGATGGCTCTCATGGAAATGCAAAAGAGTAACTAATTCACAGATTTATCCAAAACTCTTTTGAAGTTGATGGTTTACAACCCTGCTTGCAGGCCCTGCTGCTGTGCATTTCCTGGAGACCATTTGTTCTTTGAAAAATCTGATTTTGCTGAGTACAACCTTGTAAAATTCCAAAGAGAATGTGTAATCGCTCAACACGACTCCCTCCCTTACCTAAACAAGGGTATAAGACCCCTCTTCTTTCATTCTGCGGGGCTCGACCTGAAAGCGTTAGCCCTGTAGAGCCCGCCGGGTCGGTAGGCATAATAAAGTGCCGCTTCCTATAATACTCTCAGTGTCATGATCTTTCTGTCTTCCCGCTACAATTGCATACCATGATACTGAGGTTACCAAATTGCTTTTTTATTTACAGGTATAATGGGAAAAGGTAAAAGAAATATTTGCATTGTTTGCTAAAAATTAGTTTTTGAAATTGGTTTAAAATAATTCTTTACAGTCGGGCTTGGTGGCTCAGCCTGTAATCCCGCACTTTGGGAGGCTGAGGTGAGTGGATTGCCTGAGTCTGCGGGTTCGAGACCCACCTGGGCAACTTGGCGAGACCTCATCTCTACCATAAATCAAAAATCAGCTGGGCATGTTTGCGCACACCTGTAGTTCCAGCTACTTGGAAGGCTGAGGCGGAAGGATCGCCGGAGCCCAGCAGGTCAAGGCTGCCGTGGCCGGGAGCAGCCACTGCACTCCAGTCTGGGCGACAGAGTGAGACTCCAACTCAAAAAAATAAATACGGTGGCTCAGCCTGTAATCTTGCGCTTTTGGGAGGCTGAGGTGAGTGGATTGCCTGAGCCCACGGGTTCAAGATCCACCTGGGCAGCGAGACCTCATCTCTACAATAAATCAAAAAATCAGCCAGGCGTGGTAGTGCATGCCTGTAATTCCGGCTACTCAGAAGGCTGAGGCAGAAGGATCGCCGGAGCCCAGCAGGTAAGGCTGCGGTGGCCGGCAGCAGCCACTGCACTCCAGTCTGGGTGACAGAGTGAGACTCCAACTCAAAAAATAAATAAATAAATAAATAAATTTAAAAAATAAAATAATTCTTTACTACAAATATAAATACATCCCTCAATTTGGTATTCTTCATTTTCCTGGTCATAATATATATATATATATTTTTTTGAGTTGGAGTCTCACTCTATCACCCAGACTGGAGTGCAGTGGCTGCTCCTGGCCACCGCAGCCTCAACTTGCTGGACTCCTGCGTTTCTTCTGCCTCAACCTTCCAAGTAGCCAGAACTACAGGCGCATGCTACCATGCCCGGCTAATTTTTTATTTATTCCAGAGACGAGGTCTCCCCAAGTCACCCGGCTGGGTTGCAAACCTGCGGGCTCAGGCAATCCTCTCACCTCGGCCTCCCAAAATGTTGAGATCACAGGCTGAACCACCGATCCTGGCCTCATAATATTCATTCTAAAGACACAATAAATAAGCCTGTCACCTTAGATAATCTGAAGACAACAAAGAGACATGGGTAAAACTATATCTGGATAAGAAATGACAATGTCATGTAATGAAATGGATTTGTGGAGAGTTAGGATTATACCTTTTTTATTTTGACTGTACCAATCTTTCCAAATGTTTATTTTCAGTATACTTTCCAGACAAAAATTTTAACATAATTTCAATGAGACCATCCAGGTTTACATTCATTTTATCTGAAAACTCACTCTATTTTGAGAAATAAAGAAACATGAAAAAATAATTTGGAGAAAAAAAATGTTTATTTCTTTGTTCATAATGTCCTGAACTAATATTAAAATGCACTTTGTTTTTGAAGTGAAACCATTTGCAAATACAAAGTAAATTAAATGTGAGACAAAAACATGATCTATTTATTTAAATATTACTTTTTAAGTTTTGCTTTCTTTCCAGTGGAAGGGAGTAAGCCACACCTGAAATTTTTCCACCTTCCAAATTACAGAGCCAGGACTAGACTTTGATCAGTTCTCAAAATCACAAGATTCTTTTTAAATGGGATGCTTGCTTACTTAACACATTGTTATGGTTTTAGCTCTTCAGTTATAACTTTGCATTTGTTAGGCTATCTGGTTAATATGTATGAAAAAGCAGGATATATGTTAATATTATTCTTCATATGTTCAGTAGTCAACAAGCTGCCTGGACTGTGTTGAATGTAAAGTCATTTTCAAACCCTTCTAGTCAGTGAAATATTGTTTTATCTTTCCTTTGGTTTTACTTCTTAGTCTGTTCAACGTTTCATAAGTACTTTCATAAAGACCTTGCCACAAACACCATCTTTCTTCCCACAATGATGACTCAGGTCTTGACACCAAACCAAGAATGTTAATTATGCTTCCTTCAAACTGTTTACCAGGTATATTGGCTTAGACTTGAGCATAAACATATTTATTAAGAGTATTGCTTCTCCTTTTACCTTAGATATTCTATAGTTTCATTGACCGAGACTTAATCTTAAAAAAATAAAAAATTAGAAAACTTAGACTCTAAAAAGAAGCTATTACTTGAATAGTGTAACAGGAGTTAAAAAGGTGATGTTACTTGGTTAGCTGTTACTTGGTTATTTGCCCTTGGGACAAATAAGCCAATATATTTACAAATTCTAATTTCTTTACTATTTTGGGAGCTCAGGGAGACAAAGAAGAAAACAAAATACACACACACACACACACACACACACACACACACATACAATATGTATTTATTCGTACATAAACATATGTGATGTTATCTCTATTATCAGATAGGTTACAATCTATACATAAACCTAATGAAATAAAAGAAAGTTTAAAATGCATTCAAATGCAGTGTGACTTACTTGAATGTTTATTTAAAATAGTTTATGCCAAGATTAACGTGCTCTTACACAGCTTTGAAAATTAAATAAACAACAGCAGGTGAAGTACTATTGGATTATTTCAGAGAGGTGTTAATGTTTATTTCATGTAGCTTCTAACCTGGCATATGTCAGTTCAAAAACATGGTGAAATAGGGCATTGTCCTACTTACAGGAAAATTGGAAAAAATATTCCTTTTGTTAATCAATGGTGTATAGTAATTATAGAGTCAAATAATATTTTGAAGGGTCTTACTACCAAACATTGTTGTTTCTCAAATGATTATTATAAGTACATACAATGTATCAAATGCTTGGTCAGGTCCTTGGAAAAATTATCATTTTTTAATAAACATAAACATTCATCCCCATCCTGGAGTCTATCATCCAAATGGGAAACATACCAACAGATCCTGGTGGTAGGAAGGAGTGTTGAGTGCCAAACCACCTAAACCATGGATTCCAGACTAGACCCTTCTCTTGTGCTGGGGACTGCTTTCAAGTAGTGTCTTGGTAGCACATGTCATGGGGAAGCAGCTGAAAACATTAATCATTAAGACACCTACGCACAAACTACATGTCAGTGTTTCAAGATAAATTAAATTTAGATCCTGCTATCCTAGGCTTTTGCTCCAAATGCAATGCTCTCTTCTAACACTGTATCTTTACCCAGGTTTGACCCTTTGGGCAATTGCCAATTCTCATTCTTCTCTCATATCTAATACTAGTGACTAGTGCTTCCTTTCTTTTTATTGCTGATTGCAGACATTCCTGATATGTTCTGGCTACTAATCATTTTTGCAAATATCATCTCCCAGTATTTCATCTGTCTGTCAACCTTGTTCATGGCGCCCCTCAGTAAACATAACCTTTTAATTTTGATGTAGTCTATATTATGTTTTGCTCTATGGTTTGTGATGTGGGGAGTGAGGATTGTTTTAAAGATCCTTTCCCCACCACACTGTCATAAAGACCTTAGTCAGAATAACCCTCATTTTCAGTTATTTTTCAAATGGCTAAGACTCAATTCTTCCATAGGAATTTTAAAATAACTTGTCATTTTATTAAAAAAAATCTTGCTGTAATTTTTAAATTTATAGATGAATTGTGAAAGAGATAACATCTTTATAGTGTTAAGTCACTGCAAATATAAATAATGTATAGCTCTCCATTTAATCAATTCCTCAGTAATGTCCTACAAATAGAGCTTAAAATTTTCTTCTCTATGGTTTTTGTATTTCTTTTTTAATTTCTAAGTATTTTAATTTTATTAATATTTAATGTCTAAGTTTTTGTTAATATTATATTTTGTTTATAATGTCTTGTTGATTATGACTGTGAGATGAACATTATTAATTTCTGGCTCTTTAACTTGTCTTCTGCAACCCTGCTTAACTCTCTTACTACTTTTAAGAAATTCTAAAATTTTTGACTTTCCTTTTCCTATGCTTGTAGCACTTAGTTCTTGAAAAAACCATGTTGAACAGTAGGGTTCCTCATCTTTTTTTTCTGGGTTCTCAAAGAAAATACATCTAAAGTTTATCTGTTATGTTTGATGTTTGCTCTAAGTGTTTAATGTATAACTTTTATGAAGGAAAGGCAAATCCCTTCTAATCATAGTTTTCTGAGAGTCTCTCATAAATAGGCATTGAGCTGTAAATTTTTTTTTATATAGCTGAAGAGCTATACATGTGAATTTTTCTTCAATTCATAATGTGGTGATTGGGGCAAGGTAAGCAAAGGGACTAGGACATAAGAGTACCCATCTCCTTAAATGTCACAGTCTGGATGACTCTCTCTCCTTACCCTAGCCCCAACCCTGGTAGTATAGTTAAAAAACACAAGTATTCTAATGTTAAACTTTCTTTCCATTCTTTGAATAAGCCCTAATTGATCATGTTGCATTTTTAATACTCCATAGATTCAACTAGTTAATATTTTATTTAACATTTTTGCATCTATTATCATAAGTGAAATGCACAATTTTTTTTTTCTTTTGCAGTCCTTATTCAATTCTGAAATTGCAATTTCTTAAAAGGAGAAGAATAATTTCCCTTGTATTCTTGTTTTCTTATGGGGGGGGAAGAATGTGTATGTTACAGGTAATAATCTGAACATTTCTAGGTCTGGAACATATTATGGGGGAGTAATTTTGAAGAAGTCACTTTGATTTCTCTGGACCTCTGTTTTCCCCTTCTGCAAAACAGAGATAATGACATCTACCTTGTAGGTTTATGAGGATGATATGGCTTAGATTTCATCCCCTTCAAATTTCATATTGAAATGTGATCCTCAGTGTTGGAGGTTAGGCCTAGTGGGAGGTGTTTGGATCAGGAGACCAGATCCCTCATGAATAACTTGGTGCTTTCCTCAAGGTAATGAGTGAGCTCTTGTTCTATTAGTTTACTGAAGAGCTGGTTGCTTAAGAGCGCCTGTCATGGCCTCCTCCCCCTCTTGCTTCTGTTCTCTCTTGTGACATTCCTGCTCCCTTTTTGCCTTCCACCATGATTGCAAGCTTCCTGAGACCTCACAGGAGCCCAGCAGATGCCTGCACTGTGCAAAAATGTGAACCAAAATAAACTTCCTTTCTTTATAAATCACCTGATCTCAGTATTTCTTTGTAGCAATACAGAATGAACTAACAGGGAAACAGAAAAGGTAATTTTTTAAAAGTACATAGAACTGAACCTAACCCAAAGAGGACACTTAATTGAGATCAAATTAACACCTGCTTGGGCTTCTCTGACTTTTTGAAACAGATGTGTTCTCCTCCACCCCCAACTTCTCTAGGTTTATTATGTTGTTGAACATTCTCTAGAATTTACTTTTATTTCATCACTGTTATGATGCCTGTTGATTACTTCCATTTCAAGTAAAGTCTCATTCTAGCAACTTCTGGTTAATTACTTTATGTTGGAAATGAGATAAAATATTTTGGAGAATCTACCAATTGGCTTTCCATTTCCTGTTACCCCATGGCCCTTTTCCTCTTTAGACAGATGTTTAGAGAGCTCTAGGGTCATTGCTTCAAGGAAGGACTGGAAATGCTGAAAGAGAAAAAAAAAGAGAAGCATATTACTTTTTTCCTTTTAAAAATCTGGATTTTCAACAGAAAAAAATAGGAGCTATCTATAAAGTATATAGTAGAATTGGAAGAAAATGGATTTCCTGGGAATAACACTAAAGAAACATCACCCTCCGTAGACAAAAACCACCTTGAAAAAGTGAGAAGACTGAGAATTAACAAGGGGTGAACAGGTAGTGTGGGCTCCTGAGATATAGGCTGGGCTGGAACCTGCCTCTCATCTGGGATTAGTTTGGGGTACACTGATACAGCAGAAACCTCGAATACTTTGAGAGATTCCAGTGCAGGAATAACCTATCTCTTTCCCAGACAAATGGCAAATTGCCAGAGTAGAAATGACTGTGAAGTGTGTGCAATCAGAAGGGGATTAGACAGCCTCACAGTTACTCACTGTGACACTGGAGCAATAAAAGTATACCTGCATCCAAGAAGAACATGGAAATGATGAAGGACTATAGATGACCACACCAAGTTTTCCATTCACCGTGTAATCCACGTTTGGAAAATAATTCCAAAACCCAAGAGGGGCTAAGGAGTTAAGTGGGAGAGAGTCGGACTCAGAGTCTGACTGTTGAGTTGAAGCCTAAGTATTCTGACTGACTCAAAAAAAGGACTGCCTAGATCAGTACCTAAAGATAGGTGGGAATGGGAACATTTCAGGGGATACCAGCATGGGTAGCTGGTGACCCAAACTGCATGATTTCCTTAGGTCTTTTAACATTATTAACAAGATCTTAGACACCATTCCAAGAAGTCAGCAAGCGGGAGAAACTGAGCTAAAACTTCCACCAACTGGTCAGATGAAGGATTTATCGGGAAATTCTGTTTTGTGTGAAAACCGAAGTTATTTTTCTTGCACACCTGAGTTTATGAAAGGAAGTCTCTACCCATATCTCTGAATAAGAAAATTTATCAGACATCTGGCAATGTGGTTCATTGACACCCACTAGCTGTTATGAACCCTAGCAAGTTACTCACATTCTCTGCTTGAGTTTCCATATCTATAGGTGGGATTTGGGCTCTATCCGCGCATATTTAATAATGAAATAATGTGTTTCATGGTGCCTGGCTTCTATTTGGCATTCATTGTTTATCATTTGGTTTTCTAACTCTAACTCCAGAGAGAAAATGTGGAGGGAAAAATAGTTATAGGGGTTAAAAACAAAGAACTTGGGGGAGGTGTTTACCAGAAGATTATTAATGCAGTTACTGCTAATTATGAAACTTGGGTGTGCATTTCCCAGGCAGGGACTGCAATAAGCAAACTTTTCACTTAGACGCTCACTACAATTATCAAGGCCTGGCCTACTGATTAGCAGCAACTCCAAATACTTGTCAACCTTTTTGATTCTCATTTGTGGCATCTCAAGCATCAGCTGTGTGAGACCATGCATCACTATTTCCTCCTGAGAATACTCACACTATTTGTCATTCATTTAAAGGAAAGGAGGAAACTGCAGATCTATCTTAGTGACCATACATAGTTTCTATAAGGTGTCATCACAAATCAACTCGCATGAAAACAAGAGCTGGTTTCATACATTTGCTCTTTTGGTCTCCTTCTGAGACGCTAAACAGAAAAAAATTATGGGAAGTCAGTTTGACTTTGTTTTTTTCACTCTACCATATGGCATTAATGATTCAATAATGTGTGTGTAATTAAACATCATGTAATTTTCCCTAACCTTGTGCTCAAAACTTTACCATCTGAGAATTTTTTTTTTCTCTAAGTTTTATATGGTATTCCAATGTCAACAGTTCCCTCTGGAAACACAGTGGGAAAACTATTTACACTTACCTGCCTAACAACCTTATGGGAATTTGTGAGTGACAGCATGGGAGATTGCTCTGGAACTACTTAGCAGTATCTGAGGGCTTTGCTTGCTCTCATCTATAAAAAGAAGGGTGAAGCTAAGTCATCTCTGATTACATGGAACACATATCATATATTTTCTGGAATAGACTCAATTTCAAACAGTCTATGCCTTTGGTCTCATAAGTAGATTCATTCCTTCCAGACTGAACGCTCAAAAAAGAATCTCAATTTACTTTAAAGATTATTACTGATTAAAGTTTCTATGATTCTGTTACAGACAAGAAAATGAAGTGTCCGGGTTGAGGGAGTGGAGTAAATGTGTTGGGGGTAAAAAGAAGGTTAGAAAGCAAACCATTTCAGGAGGAAAGAAATGACCTCTGAGAGGGAAACCAGAATGATACCGAAGGCAGCTTCAATTTTCTCACAATTTTACTTAGATTTTTCTGGCTACTCTGCCTGAGGTGTGACCACGTAAGTGCTTATTGATTTCAAGATCAGGGAAACAGGATCCCTTCTGTTTAATTATGTCCTTGTAAGTTAAAAACTAAACGCTCTGGTAAGTGCTTTAAATACAAAGGGAGGAGGTGGGAGGAGGGCTTATTTAGCGCTCACAGAATCAATGGTAAGTTCAAGCTGTGTGTGACAAAGAATTACCATTGTTTACTTATTCATTCTAGCAAAGTCTATCAACCGCTCTCACAACTTAGATGCTGGGCTGGTCACTGGGACAACAGAAATGAGTGAAGCCTTTGTTCTTAAGGACCTCAAAGTCTAGAAGAAATGGGCATATAAGTATAATAGAAATATAAACAAGAATCAAAGGAGGCTCAGAGGAAGTAACTCAGAAGGGAATATTAAAGAAAAGATTCTTACATAAGGGCTTATTTTAACTGAATTCTGAAGATGAATAAAATTACTTCTGGAGACAAGAAAACAGCATTTTGGCAGAAATAACAGTATGTGTGAATACATTTAAAACATAGTATAGAAAGATACTGTAATAGGTTTGGTATTTTTAGATCACATTGTATAAGCAGTGAGGGGAGAGAATGGGAGGAGATAAGAAATGTAAGTCAGGTTAGGTGAATGAATAAGAACATCTCTTAAAGCACTTGAACTATCTAAATGCCCAGAAAGAGAAAGCAAAGCACTTGAAGCTGAGGAAACCAGGACTGGATTTGCCAGCAGGGTTGAGCATAGGTTGGAAGGCAAAGATGAGTGAATTATAGATGCAGGGAGATGTTTTTGAGTATCTAGAAACAGTACAGGTGAGAAATAAAGAGGGTCTTATCTAACACAGCAGTAGTGGTGTAAAAAACAGCAGCATAACTTGGATAGTCAAGAAACGTTCAATAAAATCTGAATGACTGATGTGAAGGGTGAGAGAGACTTCCAGTTCTCTGGCCCATGTAATTGAGTGGATCTTGGTGTCAACGACTGAGAAAGAAAGTAAGAAGGGGCATGTGGAATCTAAAGAAGCAGTAGACATACAGCTAGCAGAAAATAATTGAGAGAATAGCTATAAAGAGCTTAGGAAAGACAACTGGTGTCAAGACTTGGAGAGCACGAAATTCCATCACTTACTTACTTGACACCTGACTTATAGTAATCAGTAAGCTAAACTTAGAGGACCAAACGGAAAATGCTCCTGGTCCCAGGGGTATAAAAGTTTACTGAATTGACCAAGGCGGCGCATGAAGTACAGGACACTCAATACCATGAATGTACAGCCAAGCCTGGTGGTTCAAGCTATCTTAGCACTTTGGAAGACTGAGGCAAGAGGATTGCTTGAGCCCAGGAGTTTGAGACCAACCTAGGCAATATAGCGAGACCTTGTCTCTACCAAAAATTTTTTTTTAAAATTAGCCAGATATGAGGGCATGTGCTTGTACTCCCAGCTTCTCAAGAGGCTGAAGCAGGAGGGTCACCTGAGCCCAGGGGTAGGAGGCTATGGTGAGCCATGCTTGTGCCACTGCATTCCAGCCTGGGCAACAGAGTGAGACTCCAACTCAAAACAATAACAAAAAAAAAGGAGGAAGTTCAAGGTGTGATGCAAGCATGGAAGAGGGTTCTTAATGAAGTCTTGGTCATGAAGTGACATGGAGGGAGGGCAGTAGATTGGGAAGCAGCTTAGATAAAAAGGAGAGTAAACTGAGACTCGGAGACTGTTCTGGAGAAAAACTAGGAAAAAAAGAAAGAATGTTTGAAGCAGTGGAAGCTCCTTGTGTAATGACCAGGAAGCACGAGTGAGCATGGCACTCCTGAGGAACGCAGAGAAATTCCACTAGTGGAATGTCACGTCCAAGAGAACAAACAAGAGTTGAAGCTGGAGAGTTAGCTCAGGCAAGATTGTGGTATCAACTATATGATAGCATTTAAGCTGTATTCAGTGCTTAAGAAAAGGCCACTTAAGGATTTTTAGCAGAGTAGTGATAGATAAAATCAGACTTATATTTTAAAAACTCACTCCAGCTACCTGTGGAGAACCAGATGTTAATTAAAATAGTGAGCCTGGCTGTGATTACCTAGGGCAAAGACCACAATTCAATTCAAACTGCTAATGTGTTCTGGGCCTTCAGGGTGCCTTTTTTTTTTTTCATCTTTTCATTGAATTCTGAGTTAGTTATGAACATTAAAAAAAAAAAAAACCTCACATAAAATCACAGTTACAGGCATCTTTTAAAAATTAGAAGATCGAGTTCCTCTTTCTAAGCTTTCAACAATTGCTTAGGAGCTAGGTTGTCTAAAAAGTGACCCTTTATACAAGGTGGGTTCCTTTCTGCTCACCACAGTCTAGTGGATGTATTTGATTTTATTGTGTCGCCTTACTCAGAGAAAACGTAGACTGAGAGTGAAGAACTGTTGTGTGTACCTATCAAGAACCAAACTCCTCTGCCAGATAATAATTCATTTCCTATTCAAGTACTTTGTTCCATTGATTCTTCCTTTTCTCATCAGATTTTCCTTCTCTACTGGATCGTTCCTATTGATATACAAACCTGTTGTTTCTCCCAACTTAAAAAGAATTTTTCTTGGCCATTTCCCCACCAGCTACCCCAATATCTTTGTTGTCCTTTGCTATCACTCAAATCATATTATTGGGCCACCCACTTCAGAGACACCGCTCATGTCAAAGTCACCAATGACTTTCTAGCCTCAAGTCCAATATGCAATTCTCAATCCTCACCTGTCTAACCTATCTACAGTAATCAGCACAGTTAGTCATTACTTCTTATTTGAAACCATTTTTTTACTCCCTTGACTTCCAGGACACCACATTTCTTGAGGTTCTTCCTACCTTGCTGATTCTTCCTTCTCAGTCTCTCTTACAGATCTTCTCTCTTAGGTGGAAGAGTTCCAGATCTCATTCTTGGGATCTCTTTTTTTGTCTACATTCATTCTCTGTCACCCAGACCTGCCATCCAGTCCACTTATTTTTTTATTTTTTTATTTTTAATTTTTATTGTAAAGATGTGGGATACAATTAGGGTTAGGTCTACAAACATTCATCATGCAGGTACCCCTGTAGTTCCTTTAAATAGCAACTAGATGTTAAAAATCTTCCCAGTTTCTAGCTCCAGCACCTACCTTTCCCCTGAGTGCCATCCTTGTATATCCCCATGCTTGTTTGATTTTTGATGTCTAACTAAAAGGTATTTTAAACTCCAGGTGTCAAATACAAACACTGACCTCCCATCAGCATGCTCCCACTCAACATGCTCCTCCCACAGTGTCCCTTTCTTAATAAATGACAACCCATTCTGCCAGCTGTCCATGCCAAAGACTTCTGATATGACATTAACTCTTCTTTTTCTCTCACAGCACACATCAAATCTACTGGCAAATTCTATTGGCTCTACCTTTGAAATATATCCAAAATTAAATCCTCTCTCACTCATCCACTTCTTCCACTCTGGTCCTATCCACTTTGATCTTCTTCCTGGAATATTGCACCAGCCCCCTAACTGATGTCGCTGCTTTCAAGATCCCTAGCCCCAGCCCCCCCACCCCCGCCCCTGTGTCTACACAGACCAAGCAACCTGTACTCGGAAAGCAAGAGGGTTTTTCTATTTTCTCATGATGAGTTTGAGGTTACACATTTTTGCAAAATATTACAGAAGTGAAGTGTGTCCTTGGTGCATCATGATGTTTATATTTCTGGAGATTTTAATTTTAATAACTTGTTTATAATGGTGCCTAAATATCATCTCCACTGTTTATAAATATATGCACATATATGTATATATATGAGTGTATTTTATATATATATATATGTAAGTAGTTTCTTTGCACGTGTACAAATATCCCATGTTTCCTCAAACTTTAACCAACTAATTTTATCAACCATTGCTGAATCTGGGCTGCCACAATTATAAACAAGGCATTTATCTAACGGTAATTTTTCTAACTTCTGCCACATTAATTGGAATTATGTAAGGAACAACTGGTCCCCTCTCCCCCATTTATGATTTATTTACTCATACATTCGTTCATTCACTCAACGGCCATGTTACAAAATAACTGATCAGAAAATATTAAGGAATAGTCTCAGACTGGAAGGGACTAGATGAAAAGAGGGGTCTTGGGTTAGATCCCAAACAAGAAAGTGGATATAAGTGGAAAAATTGGTGAAATTCAAATAAGATCTGCAGTTTGCTTAATAGCATTACATCAGTGCTAATTTCCGGGTTTTGATAATTGTACTGTGGCTTATGTAAGATATTGACATTAGAGAAAGATGGGTGATGTGTACCCAAACTCTGTACTATTTGTGCAACATTTTTGGGAATCTAAAATTATTTCAAAATAAGAAGGTAATGTTTTTTAGAGCAAGATGGGCTGTACTCAAACCCAGCTTCCCTTAATGTTACCAGGTGTTAGCAATTGGCCTTCTCCGTGTACTGTAAACATTTGTGACCCATGCTCAGACTGCCTGATATCTAAATAATCTGCTTATCTGCACTCCCAAGACTGTTCTCACTCTTGCCCTATAAAAGAGAGTGCAAGAGGAGAGAGGATCCTTCTCTTAGAGCTAACCCAGCTGCTTGCAGGCCCAAGCAGCACGCCCATCACAGACCTGTACACCTAATGTCCCTCTGCCACTGCCACTGCCACTACTTGAGCATCACTCTGGACCCTTTCTTTTTCTGAATCCCATATATTCTCCTGGCTCCTCCTCCAAAGCATAGCTGATCATTTCTGATCACCTCCACTGCCACTGCCCTGCTGCACGTCATAATCATCTCTTACCTGGAATAAAGCAATCCATTCTATTATATATCTATTGCTGATAACAAATTTCCCCAAAACTCAGTGGTTTAAAACAACAACGCTTATCATGTAAGTTTCTGTAGCCGGGAATCCACATGCACCTTACCAGGTTTCTCTAGCTTACGAGTTTCTCACAGGCTTCAATCAAGATATCAGTTGGGGCTGTCTGTCATGGCTCAGCTGTGGAAAAATCCACTTCCAAGCTCCCTTAGGAGGCTGTTGGCAGGATTCAGTTCCTTGTGGTTTGTAGGACTGAGGGTCTTAGTCCTTCACTGGTTGTTGACCGAAGGTCACCCTCAGTTCCCTGTCACATGGGCCTCTCCATAGGGCCATCTGTCGTAGACCAGTGAGCTTCATCAGAGCAAAGAAGGGAGAAGAACCAGAAGGAAGGTGTGAGCAAAGAAGTCACAGTCTTTTATAACCTGATCTGGGAAATGACATCAGTTATTTTTCCATAGTCCATTCATTAGGTCCAGCCCACACTCAAGAAGATTACACAAAAATGTAAAGTCTACAATGCAGGGATCATTGTGAATTTTCTTAGAAGTCTGCCTACCACAACCTCTTACCTGGTGAATCTGCTGCCCACATTTGATCCCTCACAGTCTATTTCCAACACAGCAGCCAGAGTGATTCTTTGTAAGTCAGATCATGTCCCTCTTTTACTTAAAACCTTTCATTGGCTCCCAGTTCACTCTAAATAAAAGTTAAAGCCCCAGCTGAGGTGAGTGGATTGCCTGAGCCCACGGGTTCGAGACCCGCCTGGGTAGCGAGACCTCATCTCTACAATAAATCGAAAAATCAGCTGGGCATGGTAGCGCATGCCTGTAATTCTGGCTATTTGGAAGGCTGAGGCGGAAGGATTGCTGGAGCCCAGCAGGTTAAGGCTGCGGTGGCCGGGAGCGGCCACTGCACTCCAGTCTGGGCGACAGAGTGAGACTCCTCAAAAAAAAAAAAAAAAAAAAAAGTTAAAGCCCCTATAATGGCTTATGATGCTCTACCTGATCCAGCCCCCACTTTATCTCTGATCTTGTCTCTTCTTATTTCCCCTTGATCTCACCGTACCCCAGCCACTGGCCTCCTCACTGGTCCTCAAACATGCCCATCATGCTGCTCCCACCCAGCCTTTGCACTGACTCTTCCCTTTGTCAGGAAAGTTCTTCCTCCAGATTTCTATGTATTGCTGATTACACTAACTTCCTTTAAGACTTTGTGCAACTATCACCCCCTTAATATTTGTCTACCGTAGAAAACTCAACCCTATCCCTGGAATTCTTGATTTCTCTATCTTCTTTAAATTTTCTCCATAGCGTTTCTAATAAACTAATTAATTTAGTTAGGCATTATGCAATACTATAATGATGAGCTCATGAGACAGAGCTCTTTGTTGTGGTTACGAATGAATCCAAAGCACTTAGAATAGTGCCTGACCCATAATGGATACTCAATATACATTTCCTAAATGAATGAATAAATGTGTGCAAGATGGCAGAGGACTAGCTTTGAGGTAACCAATATTTAAGGAACTAGTAAAAGAAAGGGAGCCAGGAAAAGAATGGAATACTAGGTTCCTCTTGTGTCCTGCTTCACATCCTACTAGCACATCTTTTTAATCCTGTCACTTTTGGAACAATTAGCTGAACTTCAAGGTAATAGACAGCATCTTGTCACAGCTGTATTGATTCTGGGGATTTTTTTCCCATGGGGATCTGCTGGTACCAACAAGAAGGGCATTGGAGGAATCCACTCAGCTATTTTCCCACATGTGCAAATGTGGAAGAACAATATTTTTAATGGTCCTTAGAACAACCCTTTACCAGTGGGAGATGGGAACTGGTAGAGAAATAGCCTTCTCTCCTGATCCTCAGGAAGAACATTCTGAAGTGCATTTTATGAGCTCCTTAGAGGGCTCCTCCCAAGGTGGAGTCAAGGGACCCTCAGTTGTGACTTGGTCAAGGGTTGTACCCTAGATTGGCTTTTTCTTCTTCCCTTTTTTACTCTTCTAAGCCCCTCATTCATGTTTTTTAGAATCTCTTCTCAAAATGAACTCCCAGCATGCAACTCCTTGTTTCATCATTTGTTTATTTGAGGGAAACCATGTTAAAGTAGTTAAAATGAGACAACTAAAAATGAACCCACAGAAATTAATAAATCATAGAGAACAAGCAAGATTAGAATATCTGAAGGCCACTGTTAGTTCACTGGAGAGATAGGTAGAGAAGCAATATCAAATGGGTTACAGAGTCAAAGGAAGGAAATTGAGACAGGAAATAGAAGCTACCCTCTTTTGAAGGAAATGGACAGAGTAGGTAACAGCTGGAGAGATATATACAGAGAACAGTGGAAAAAGACAGACGTTCTAAGAAATAAATACAATCTAATGGTGTAAGTGCTACACAAAGTTGCCAGCACAGAGACAAGCATATCACATTTGCTGGAAAAAGAATACAGGAAGGCAATTTTTAAGGATAATTTTGCCAGATAGAGGGTTGCAGGCAAACTTCAGGAAACAGCTTTTGCAAATGCACTGAGCACTGAGTCTTGAAAAAGAAGAGGGTGTTTGGGGAATTTCAAGTTCAGTTGCTTAGTGGGAACACATATTGTGATCACTGATTACAGATGATGCTGGAGACACAGAGGGACTGGGCTGTGATGGGCTGAGTTCTCTGCCCTCCACTCATGTCACTTTCTTATATTAGTAGCACTTAAGTAAAGGGATGAAGAAGCAGTGTCATCCTCATCCTAGTATCTCCTAATTCTAAGTCCATAATCAAATTGATCTAGCTATCTCAAAAAATATTTTTCAGTTGGTTTGCTTGAATCAGAATTCAGACAAGATGAATATTTTTACCAATATTTTAGAGTTGGTTGTTAAGTCTCTTAAGCCTTTTTAATCTCACTTGTTTTTCCCATGACATTCACTTGCTGCAAAATTGAGTTCAAACATTTAAAGTTTGACGACTGAGTTGTCAGAAAATGTTGATTATGTAACTTCTACATTTGAGGATTCGTTGAAGTTTTTCTTACTAAACACGGTCATTCTTAGGAAGTGATTAATGGACACTTGGAAGAGAAAGAGGTGTATTTTATTAATATGTTTGGACAATAATGCTCATGCTTTTACCGTCCTGTCAACCCAACAGCTGAGAGGTGTGTTTGCAAAGGGATAGTCATCTTCAATATTGATAAAGGAATCCATATCTGTCCGAACTCAGTCCCATCTGTGTGCTGATAAGCGTCTGTTTATTTATAAGAACTTGAAGCTAATTGTCATCAAACTCTCCATGGCATGGAGTTCTGTGCTTTTTATCAAAATTCTGTAGAGGGCATTCAAAATGTGTTAGGTCACACTCCCAGCAGTGCCCCCGAAATGTTAGGTCAGACCTGCCAGGGAGTGTGGGTATCTGGGATGCAATCCAGTGCTGCATGAAAGATGCAAAGAATTGCACAGAAGTTATATTGGAAAATATAGTTTATTTTAAAAGTACATTAGAAAGAGAGAGAGAGAGGAGATTCGCCTCCCCAAGGCAGGGGAGGGGACCAAAGCTAGGAAGCACGGTGACAGTGAGACAGGAGATAGCTAGAGAAAGCCTAGGCAGACAGACAGGCCAGTCCATTGGTAACAATGTAGCCAGGTGGTCAGACTACGACTTAGCAAAGCAATGACTGGAAAGTAGATTAGGGAGAGAGAGAGGAGATTCACCTCTCCGAGGAAGGAGCGGGAGTCAAAGCTTAGGAAACATGGCAGTGGCCATAACTCAAAGAACACATGGCCACACCAAAGTTGAATATGCAATAGTGGCTGGCTGCTCATAGTTGAATCTTTTTTAAACTTTCCCTTTGATGGGGGAGGGACATAGAGGTGGTTGGGTGGTGGTCATTATGGAAGGCTTGTACACAAAGGTACTGACTACTGACGTTAGGTGATAGACAGCAGGCAAATGGGTGGATTAGTCACGAGATTGCTGCCATGGTGTTGGAGTCTGGCTGTGTCATGAAGGGCGAATGAAGGGCTGATGAGGTTAACCTATTTATGAAACAAGCTAGGGAAGGGGGTTGGAAAGCAATTATCAGTAGCTACCTCTGAGAAATCGGTTCTGTCCTTGACTAGTGGATTAGAGGGTAAATTAAAGTGAACTGCAAGAACTAAGCAGTGTTAAAACGGCTACTCTTTGGCTATATTAATGCTATGTTATGTCCTTTCAAGATGACATTGATAGAAGACCAGAAAGAATGATGAACCTGAACTCAATAACCTTTGTTTCACATTTTGTTATGCAAATAAGAAGGATTGCTAAGCAATGAAGAACGACCCCAAATTCTGCAGGATCTCTTATATTGAATGGTAGACAGTATAAACTTCCTCTACCAGTTTTGCAAATAACCTTACTACATAACATTGTTAGGAAAACCTAAAGACAACCAGAAGAAGCTGTTTGAGGCCATCAACTGCTGTACTGGCAGCGTATTGTTCTTGCTTCTCTTGTCAGCCCATCCACAAGCCGTGGTGAAGCATGCACAAGCATGGAGGTTCATGCTCTTCTTCTCAGCCTAGTGCAGTTCCCTAACTCTAGTCCCTCCCAGGAGATTCCACATTGATCAGACCCTGACCATTTTTACTAGAGAAAAGTCAGTTCAAGTTTCCTGGAGCCAACACTCTTATCTGCTTAAATTTTCATTCAGATAAGAGAAGTGCCAGGGGTTTTAAGATGATAAAAGGTTTGTTTTTCTTCTCCATGTAAAATTATTCTGACATAGCTAGTCAGGGCAGGTAGGGCAGCTTGTACAATTGGAGGACCAGGGTCTTTCTTTCTGTCATTATAATCTAGAGGTTTTCAGTGCTGCCAGGCCTAAGATTTCTGAATTTTCTCTTTTCCCTCCACTCCTACTTGCAAACCAGTCAATTATTTTCCTGAGTTTACTTCTTAATTGTGAAATTCAGCCCACAGCACCAAGTCAGGCTAATAATACTGTTTTTCTATTTTTTGCTGAAGTCCACAAGTTCATTTGGCTTATAATCTGTCCTCCAAATTATGACTGACAGGAATTTGGTTGAATATTTCATTCCTACATAAATTGCACATTATCTTTGTAGCCTCCATAAGTTTCCTCATCTTTCTCTGCCCAAACATAATGTCAATACCACATATTTATTTGCTTTTCTCCCTCAACAATTTACTTCTAGATACAAGGTATTTGTCAGGTGGACTAGCTATGCTTCTGTCATGAAGAACCTCGAAGATTCTGGGGCTTAGAATCACAAATGTTATTTCTTTCTCACTCTACACCATGCTAAGCCTTAGAGACATTTTTTTTTCCATCTCAGGACCCAAATTAAATTAGCAATTCCTAGCCAGAATGTTGCTGGGTACAAAGTAGAATAACAAAAAAGAAAACATGGACTGAGAGGCAAAGATTGTTTGAACCCTAGAATTCCAGTGTATAATGCACAATGAGGAGAACTGTGAGTAGCCAATGTACTCCAGCACGATTGGCTAGTGAGAGCCCCATCTGGAAGGAGGGGAGGGAGGGAGAGTAGGAAAGAAGAAAGGAAGGAAGGAAGGAAGGAGGGAGGGAGAGAAGGAAAATGTGATGGCACTTAAAGCTTTTGGTAGAAAAAAGTCAAATACATCACTTCTACTGACACTTCATTGGCCAAATCCTCTTGTCAACGGAGAAAAAAATAATCCTCCCATGGGGAGTGAGGCAGGGTAGCTAGTGCAGGTTAGACATAGATAGATACATTTCACATACGTAGGTTTGAGGAAGTATTTAGACACTTTTTAAATTACACTTTACCGCAGGCCAAGCTGGCGGCCTTTTCCACCCCCTCAGCCAATCAAAAGAAAATCCTATCCCATGTAAGAATAGGACAGCCGAACCTTTCAGCTCAAAATTGCTAAAAATCCTTCAGGTTCCCCATTAAAGGTAAAAGGCTCAACCCCGCTCCTTAGCTGATCAAAACCATAAAAATGATAAGACTATTCTTCCTCCCATCTGAGGTGAAGAGAACAGCAGTTACCTGTGCCCCACCCTTATTAGCATATCAATAACCAGGTAGCTATATCTTGCTGGTAGTTGAGAGCAAAACATGGCTTTCCTTTTTGAGAAGCTTGCCCCTGGCAGATCTTTCTGCCATGAATCTTCCTTTTCTCCTTCTCTTCTCACTAATAAACTCTGTTTTTAAACTTTACTGGCTACTCTAACATTCATTTTAGGGATGAGCCAGGGGATCCACAAGTTTTGTACTGCATCCTACCCAGCATCAGGGAGAAAGTCTTTGAGTACTTTAGTTAAGCTTAAAGTCAATAGAGCAGGACATACAGCCAACCCTGTGTGCCCTGGGTTCTACCTTCAAGGCTGCAATCAACACCAGATTAAAAATATATTTTTTAAATGAATAAAAAACAACACAAGAAAAACAAATTTAAAAAAATACAGTTTAAAAACTCCTTACATAGCATTTCTGTTGCATTGGGTATAAATAATCTAGAGATGATTTAAAGTATACAGGAGGATGCAAGTACATTATGTGCAAATACTAGGTCATTTTATAACAGCATCCACAGATTTGGGTATCCTGGAAAAAATCCTCTACTGTTACCCAAGAGATGACCGTATAATAAGCCTTCCACAAGGAGGGTAAAGCAGATGAAGTGAGTTCACTGTGCGCATTTTCTTGGTTCTTGCTATTTCAGCATACATGCTTAGGACAGGTCCCTAATGCCAGGAAATTTATGCCTACCCCTCTACTACCATGAGCAGCCCTCAGTCAATCCCTCATCTCTTGCAAAGGATAACTCTGAGGTGCATGGTTTACACTGGGTTGAGCTCCAATTGCCCTCAAAGGTAATTTGCTTTCTAGCATGCCGATTGTTGATTTCCATCCTGTTTGTCTTGCTTTTTTTCTCCCATATTGGCATTTGCCATAATCATTTCCCAAATAAATGATTAGCACTTGAATCCTTGCTTCAAGGTATCCTTCTAGGGAAACCTAAACTACAATAAAGGGACAGGAAACATTTAGGGCCATGATACAATCTGCCAGAGAAAAATGGCTTTTTGCAATAATGATTTGTCTTGCCAGAAATTCCATCACAAGAACCCACCCATCTTTCCTATGCTTCTGTCCTCAGAACTATTCATATCTTGGTCAGAGCAGAAACATTGTCTCCCAGAAAGGATTAAGGCTCTAAAGACTATAATAGATTATTGCTTTCATTTCTGGACAACAGGAAGTATCCTGCCTTTCAAAGGGTGGCAGGCATGTTTACACACAGCTGAGAATGGGTGAAAGCAGATGCCTTAGAGTTCAGTTCTATGACTCCCTTCTGGACTTCCCTCCCATAATACCAAGCTTACCCATCCATGAAGATCATTTTGCCAGAGTTATCCTGCACGAAATGAGCCTCACATATCTATAAAGCACTTTCTGTATGCACATATACAAGCTAAAGCAGAGACATATTAGTTTTATTTTTTTCTTTTCGAACAAAAAAGAAAAATACTGAAAAAAATTTTAAAGTTCTCCACTGTTTTCTTTCTTTCACAGACACATATTCACACCATATTCTCACCAACGAACAAGGTTGATACTCCTCATCCCACTGCTTGAAATTTTCTGAGTGTGACAGCCCACAATGTAGTAGCATGTATTTTATAAGACAGTTTAAAGACAACTAAATCCTAACTTAGACATTTTAAAGCACCCTGAATTCTTGATTCAAAGCAAATATCCAGCATCTGTGGGATTTTTAGAGAGATTTAAAAATTTAGAAAACTCATATATAAACATGTGGCATGTTCCCAGAGTTACTTTATTATTATAAATGATTTTATTATTACACAAGATACATAGCACACATGAGTAAAGAATTCAATTCAAGAAGTTATATGAAGAGCAATAAAACAAATCTAATGAAATGAAGGGAATTAATAAAGTTAAAAGCAGAAAGTAAATAAAGACATTGCGTAAATCAAAGAACAAGTTCTTGAGGAAAACAATACATTTTTCTGGCAAATGTAATCTCAAAAAAATCGGAGAGCATAAATTCACAAAATTAGATTTAAAATATGATATAAGCAGAGAAATGGATATTGCTTTAAAAGTACAGGAAAATAATATATATTATAAATATTACAAAATTATGCATAATAAAATATTTCACAAACAGTTGTAGAAGTAATGAAAAGGTTATCAAAGAACAAGTTTTATTAAAAAGATCTCATCTCAGATATGGTTTTACAACTTATTATTTCAGAGTACTAAGGGGCAGAAAATTCCCATAAATTTTGTTCATCACTGAAAATGAGAGAAAACTTCACAGTTCATTTTATATAATGAATCTAATCCCAAGGCTGAAATCTAACAGAAAGGACCAAACATAAAATTTTTAAATGGAGCAAAATAAAAAATACGAATCATTTTACGTTGTCACTTTACAATATATTTATGATATGTGAACTTTTCTGTATAAATGTCATACTTCAATAAAAGTTCATATATAAAAATATAAATATTATTGGTATAAATTCTAAGTTCTTAAACTATAGTCATATTTGGTAGTTTTCATTATGGTTTTTTAGTGAGAAATATCATAAAATTGATTACACCCCATACAAAAGTATGTGATCAATTAAAAAGTCAATTGATGAATATCAATACATTACAAACAAAACCTTGAATTAGAATCAGAAGGAACATTTAACATGGCAAAAAATGTGTAAGGCACACTTAGTATAGAAGAATAGAATAACAGAAACCCTGCCATTAAAAGAAAAAAAGAGACAAAAAATATCTAAGGCTCGCTTAGCATAGAAGAATAGAAAACAGAAACACTCCCATTAAAAAGAAGAAAAGAGATGAGGATTTGAACAACTGTCACTACCTTTTCTTTAGCCTTGTTTTGGAAGATATAATCCATGGCATAAAACAGGACATGTAAGTAAGATGTTTAACACTTGCAAAGGAAGAGATACAATTGCTATTTACAGAAATGTGGCAAGTAGGACAAAAATCTCAATAAACTGTCAAAATGAGGTGATGGGAAAATAAGGCTTTACTGTATGATATGCTTTAATTTTGAAAACATTTGAAATATAATCATTGTCAATTTTTAAATTGATCATTTAAAGGAGAAGACTACTAAGAAAAGGGAATTTTTGTTACATTGGGTTGGTGCAAAGAATGGTAACAGTCAAGTTACCACATTCCACTTTAAGAAGCGGGAGGGAGACATTGACATCTGGACAACTGACCCATGTGCTATCTTTAACGTACAGGTTAAATGCAAGCTTTTGATTAGAAAAGCAGTAAGAATCAACTGGAAAATTTTATTCAACTAATAAAATGCCCAGAGACAAAAAGAAATATATAAAAACCAATAGCTGCAGTGAAAAAATGATTACCAGAAATATACTAAACAGAAAAATATGTGCAAAATAATTTTATAAGAGGAATAAAAGAGTTTATATGCACAATATTCCGGGTTAAAAATAAATTCTCCTGAAGTAAATTAAAAAATTTAATGCAAAGCCAATTAAAAAAAAAACTTAAGGTGTTTGTGTTTTTAAAATCTGGCAAATTGATGATAAAATTCATTTTTAAAAATACCGAGTTGATACTTGCCAAAAATATTTTGAATAAGCAAGGAGTGTTTTTTTAAAAAAATTCTCCAGTCAGGGCAACATAGCGAGACCTCATTTCTTCAAAAAATAAAAAATTAGCCAGGTTTGGAGGGGCATACCTATAGTCTTAGCTACTCAGGTGGCTGAGGTGAGAGGATTCCTTCAAGACGTCAAGGCTACAGTGAGCCATGATCGTGCCACTGCTCTACAGGCTAGGCAGCAGAGTTAGACTGTTTCATACACACACACACACACACACACACACACACACACACACACACACACAATCTCAATCAAAACTAGACATTAGAGATATTAATATTGTAGCAAGGAAGTAGAAATAAGCATATCAAAGTAATTCAAATACCAGAAAAAAATACCTAAGAGAAGACTTTAAAAGATAACATATTCGCCAGTATATATTAATTTGATCATTGCTTAACTTTTGGGGAAAAAAAGAAATCAAAATTCAACGTCTCATACAAAATACTGAATACTGAAGTGGATTCCAGATGTATTAAATAGGTAAGTACTTTAAAACAAGACATAAGAATGATAATCAGAGTAAATATTTGAACTCTTCTCTTCTCAATTCTAACTTTAAAAATATATTAAAATATAAAGATAAAAATAAAAATATATCAGTGTTGGAAACAAGGAAAATGTACCACATGTGCCCAAAACATTAAGTGCTCATGAGACTATATTATAGAAGGGGCAACAAAATTAACTAATTCCAGCAAGCAAAGCAAAAGTCCCTTAAAGAGTTATAGGAAGATTTACCTAAGTAAACCTAGTAGCTTCCCTAAGATTGGAGTAGGACCTGGATATAAGGACAGGCTGTGAGGCAGCTCTGATAAATTTGTAAAAATATGCATGGTAGGATAATGCCTCAAAAATGCTGCTGGATATGTTGCTTTCTACCCTCAGTATATCTGCTGACCTTCTTCTTTGGTAGCTGTACAGAAGGGGTACTCAGTGCTGTGTATAAGTGCACACTGAAGCCAAGGACACGAACCCATGGCTTCTGAGTCCAGTCCCTGCCATCACAACCATATGCTTACATTCCAGAGCCAAAAAAAGTGCCCAGCAGGAGAGAGAGAAAAAAAATGAAAAGATGAAGCAAGAGAAACAGGCATGGTAGTCTGTATGGTAGGTAGTTAAGAAGATTTCTCCAGCCTCTAGTCCCCTCTGTTCTTGACCTATGTCTGCAGGAAATCTTTCTTTTTTCATTTTTAATTATTTTATTTTTAAAATGTGGGGTACAAATGAGGGTTAGGTACATACATGATCATCATACAGGTAAAGTGTGGGTACCCTTATTGATATTTGCCCCATCCCCCGCTTGTCCTACTACTGCCAATCCCTTTCTTATAGTATTATGATAAATGCTCAGGATCCAGATTAGAGTGAATTGTGGCCCCGCTAGCTGGAACTCCAGTCACTTGATGCCTGGAAAAGAGACTTTGAGAAGTACAGTTTTAGGGGCCTTGTGAAAGTCAGAGAGCCATACCTCCACATTCCTCGGCCTCACAAAAGCACAAGAGAGCCGTTGATCCTTTTCTATACCAGAGAGAAGGCCATGGAAGGTTCCAGGGAGTCCCAACTGCATGGACCATGCCTGGCTCCTGAAAGGAGCTACCTGCATGGACCTGGGGACTGCAGGTTGGAAGGGACAAGAGCCATGTCAGCAGAGTAAAAAATAATGACCAGCATCCAACCCACAAATAACTAGATAATTCACTGTTAACCACATGGATGGAGAATGTGCCTGAGGACTGGGCCAGTTACATTAGCAGTGAAGTCCAGCAGAGAAACAACAGTCCAACTATACAACTACTATTACATACACCCATGGAACACACACACCTCTCAACATAATAATGGTCATAAGCCTCTTCTTACATGGACAAAGAAAAAGTAAAGGGCAGAATAGGATTGAATTATACTTCTGAATTTAGTGAAAAAAAAATCTCTGCATTGAACTAAGAGAAACCTGCATTATTATTGTCTACTGGGACAAGTTTGAGGCTTATGGTCAGAAATTAAATTGAGTTATGAAATAAATTCTATTTTTACATTCCTGAGTCTGCATCTGAGAAATTCATGCTTACCATATCTTAACCAAATCAAGTCTTTCCTCATTTAGCAACTCTTGGTAGCTTCTCAGTGAACTTAGAATGAAATCCAAGCTCTTGCATAGCCCACAAAACCCTGTACAATCTCCCTGATTGCACCCACTTAACTCTTATTGCTCTCCCCTCCATCCATAGTATTTCAGCAGTATAGAACTTTCTTCTCCTTGAATAGCCCAAGACACTCTATGTCTTTCTACTTATTGAGCCCTTTGTTTGGACTGCCACTCCCTTGTTTGCAATGTACTTTTTTGTTTGTGTGACCTTTAACTTGCCCTTTATTCTTTAATTCTCAACTCCAATGTCACACCCTTGGAAATGCCCTCTCGGATTACCCCACATAAATCAGTAATGCTGTATAACAGTCATATACGTAATTTCTTCATACTACTTTCCAGATACAATTGTGTTTGTCTTCTTGTTCACTGTTTATTATTGGCCTCCTCCCATCAAATATATTATAAATTTCCCAAGGGTGACATATTATTTGCTTTTTTTTCATTGTAAATCTTTAATTCCTAGTTTGGTGGCATAAAATGTAGTCAGTAAAATTTTAATTAAATGAATTACTTAATTATTTAAAATCATTTTATAGAAGATGATGTGTAGACAAAGAAAATGTTCATGATATATTCAGTTTTTAACAAAGCAGATTAGAAAAAGATGACCTCAGTTTTATAAACATATGTATATATAAACAAACAGTTGAACATCAAAAAAAGAATTAAAAACCCTGCAAAGAAGTGTACCAAAAATTGACAATCATTATTTTTGGGTATTGGGATTTCAATAGCTGGAACTCCAGAATTTTTTTATTTTTCAAAGAAATAGACCAGACTTCAATTATTATTATTTTATTGTATTTCTATATTATTTCTATTTCCTTTTTATATTTTACTGAATTTTTCAAAAAAAAATTGCATGTATTCAGAATTTTAAAAGCACTATAATATCTCAAATATAGCAAAATCTGACAAAATTGTATTTATTCAGAGTCCTTTTTCTCCTTTATCTTTTTATCCATCTTTAATCCTGCCTAACTAAGAGAGAGGAGATTGCCATAGAAACAGCAGACTTAGGTTGAAATCCATCAACCTCCTAATGAACATGTGATTTGGGGCAAGTTACTCAATTTCTCTAAACTTTTACTTTTTCATATAATGGAAATAGCGTTAAATGGAAATAATTAAAATGTCTCACATGAAATGATGTAAAAATGGCTCTCTAGTGTGACTGCTATAAAACAGAATTGAGGGAGGACAAAGTGGAGAAGGTGCCCTCCCATTCCTTACTTTTCCCTTCTCATTTTACTTTTATTTGATGCTCTTTTCCTTTTCTTTCTCCTATTTGATCTGTATCCCAACAATTCTGGATCATATCAGAAGCCTTCTGAAAATTGAAGTCTGGTCTATTTCTTTGAAAATTTTGTCTGTTCAATAAAAAAAACTGAACTTAAAATTGCCAAGGCAACCAAGAGTGTCAGAGACCAGCTCCAGCCGGGTTCAGGGTACCCCAAAGATGGAGACGGCATCAGCGATTGGGGGGAAGAAGAAAGAGATAGAGAGAGAAAGAAAGAGACTGGACTCCAGTCTAGTGCAGAAGCCATGTGTGTTTTATTGGGAATTACAATGGGTCTTTTATACACAAAGTCAGATGTGGGAGGGCCATCCCCCACCTACCAGAAACCTTAATCCATGAAAACTTAATCAACGATTGCCTTTAAACCCTTTTCATATGATAATCTTAAGATCCCATAACAAAGGATAACCTAATCCATGACTGACATATTCTATAAGCCTTTTTCATCCTAAACTGATTGATTTATGCCAAGTTAAACAATTCTATAGAAGCTTAAGCATTTACTTTACAAATGAAAGTGGCCCATCCCAGAATGTTTGGAAGGTGGCCCAGTTCAAAGTTCACAGTGGGCTACCTGCAAGTAATCTAGCTGCATTCTTTCAATAGAATGGCTGTCTTCTAAAACTATATTCTACACAATTTACACCTTATTCAACTTCAATAAATCCTAAGATCATGACCCAGAAGGCTGTGACCAATACTAAGGCTCTTAGATGTGACCCGAGTTTGAATTATAAGTTGTGTGAAAGCCAAAACTGCAGTTTGTGGAAGAATGGGAGCAATGAGCTTCTAAAGTTAGCTTGTGTTTGTCCCAGTCTCAGAGTTTTTATGTTTTGAGTTCACAGGAGCTTAATCTGGTTAGTGCTGAGTAGAAAGGGGGAGGAAATGGGGTCTATAGCTTCCGAACGCATCCTAGTGGTCTCGGGGTCAACGGCCCTTCCTGATCCCTAACACTCAGGGGGCCTCTGTGGCCGGCTCCCAACACAAGAGTCTTTAGAATATTATCTGCATGTGCTGTTTTTCAGTTCTTGCTACCATTTTTCTTTTTCTCACTGTTTCCTTTTGAGCTTTATGACTCTTGGCATCAGGGGGAAAACTGTACAGTTTTTAAAAGGCAACCTTTAGGACAGAGCTTGAGAAACTTACAGAAAGAAAAATTCTTATATACCTAATATTCTATTAACACATTGTCTTTTCCTAGCCAAAGAGGTCAGAAACCTCAAAATTTGAGAGGCAAAATAGGGTTGGTGAATACAGGGAAGGGGACGTGTGGAATCTAATTCGAAACAGGAAAAAGAAAGTTTGAATTTATTTTCTAAGTGACTCAGGAGAGATTTAAAAGTTGAAATGTTACCATTTGATTGACTTCTCTCAACAGCACTAAGCATTTTTATTTCACATGGGAAGAACAATATGAGACAAATAACCTAAGATGAAATGAAAACAGGTGGGATGGAGAGATGCCACCTGAATTAAAAGTATTTTTCTCTCATGGTAGTATAGGCTTGGGGGTTATCGAAAAATATCTACCCACAAATTTAATCAACATTCATTAAACTCATTGAAAGAAATTTAGTTAGGAAATGTAGTATGTAAAACCAGCCCTTTGTTTTTTTAAATTTTATGATAGGGAGCACGCTAAGCTTTTAAACATTCAGGCAGGAAGGAGTTAACTATAAAAATTACTCATGTGGGATTGAATTCTGGAGATGCTCTGCTCCTCTACAAAGAACATACGCACAGTTGAAAACCAGAGTTAGATAGTTTATTTTCTTGAGACCCCAAAATAATAACCCCACTGTGATTTCTCTTAATATTATCCCATTATTTCTCCCCACCACCAGCAACAATTCTCCATCCCCTGCAGGTTCCCCTTCAGTTTCATAACTCTTCTCACACGACTTTTCAAAATATCTCATTCTACAGCCTGGTGATAAAGATGAACATACTGCTGTATGTTCAGAAACAACAAATTATTGTATAATCATCACTGTGCTCAACACAGAAGAAACCTCTCTCTAGAAAACAACACATAAAATAATCACATAAAACTCAAATTAACTGTCTTTTCATGTCTTTCTGCCCCATCAAGTTTTTCCAAATTAAAGAATTTATTCGTCCAAAATGTATTTCAAATTATTTAAATTCATCAAACATGTAAGCATGACCCAGGCTTCAAGAGCTAGGCACCGTACAAGAAGAAACTGCCAGTCTCTTTCTGGGAGCTTTATACCTTACCTTACTGACATATCATTTACTATGATTATACTGAGTTACAGAAGATAACTAATTTCTACAAGCTAGTAACCTAGAATTTGAACCCACATATGTTCATAATTCTAAATTCTAAAGCATGGGATTTTTCTAATATCCTAACATTCAAGATGACTCAGAAGAAATAAGCATTTGTAGTAGGATCAGTCAAAATTCTATTTATTAGAAGTAATCTTGAAAAGATAGGTCACAATTAATTTGGAAGAAATATTTGGATAAGCCCACCCACATCCCCACCCTGTTGTTTCTGGCAGTTCCTTTGCTTTTTGGTGAGATGGCCAGGGCATAATGGACAAGAAAAGGGATTTATGTTGCTCCTGGGAGAGAGAGGGGAAGAGGGAGAGCAAAAAACCTCTAAAACCTTCTTTAGACACCCCAACATACATGAGTAGAACATCTGTGAAAACAGTTGAAAGACTTGAGCTTCAAGTCATGACTTAAAGTGGATCTGGGAATTGAAGGGGCAACTTGGATTCTGCTCAAATGCGGATTTGTGTTGCATTTGATGACTCTTCCTACTGCTTGGTGTTCCTGACACTCCTATTGGTGACAAAATTCCAATGTTTTACATAGGAAGCTAGCTATTTGGACTTCAGCCATGTGACAAGAGAACCTGAAAACCAACTCTAAAGGGGCTAAAGTATATTCTGCCTTTTTAACAAATTGACCTTTTAGACCTATATGTGTCTCACGTGTGACTAAGGTCAGATTGTAGCAGGAAAGTCAATACCATGAACTTTATCACACAAGGAACACTCATGATCTCCAAATTGGAAGGACATTGGTGGTATCAGAAACTGAAGAATGTCTTTGTTACTTTCTAGAATTGTTCTCATTCAATGGTCTAATTAGAAAATAACTTATGCAAAAATTTTTTTGTTGTTTTTTGTTTTCTTTTTTAGTGAATCCCAGACATGATGCAACACACACTGTGGAGAGCAAACAGAGGGAAACTCCAGTTCAGTTCTGCTTTAAAACTCTGCCCTATAACCAGCATGGGCACTCATAGTTCGTCAAGTTCAGTACGTTCTTGGTTCTCCCATAAGGCATACACACTATATTTTAACAGACAGCTTCAGGCAGTGCCAAGAACATCTGTTGAATGACAAATCTTTATATAGTAGTAAAAGGAAAATGCATTATTTCTGTTTTTATCCAGAAATTCCTGGCAAAAATCACAATGTCTTTTTTTTTTTTTTTTTAATGTTATGCCTTTGTTTGATGCAGTTTTCCAGAAAAAATAATGAAGGCACAAGCAGGCCAAGGGAATTCTCCTAGTGGAAAAGTTAGGGTTGTTCTAATTATACCTAATCTTTATTGGTTCAGAGATCAAAATTAAAAGTGCTTAGTGTGAAACCATTAATCAAAAAGAAGTCACTGCTCACTACTCAATAGAATTAAATGCACCAATATTATTTCCCTTTCTCAGTAAGCAATGTACTCATCGACCATTACTTATAACATGATCCATTTAAATAATTAAACAATATTTTCAGGTCTTGCATGCTATTTGAAGAACAAAAATGAGGTCTTTAATAACAGAATTTCATGCTTGAATTTTCACATTGTTGGAGGAAAGAAAACCTGTGTTCTGGAGTGAATGATGGAAATATCAAGTGTTTCCTAATATGAAAGGAATATGCTACTCATTTTTGACCTCTAGATTTAGCATAGATTATTTGAGAACAATTAATATCTAACTAAACATTCTTCCACTCCCTTTTTAGAACCCCAATGCTTCAATTTAAGTATAATACAAATTACACTCTATCTCACTATGAAACTGAGGCAGAGGTTCAGGCAATGAGTGATGGACATGCCAGAGACAAACACAGCCATCATGGACTTAATTACGTCCACCCAAAACTTATATCTTCAAACCCTCACTTCTAATGTGACTGTATTAGGAGATAAGGCATTTAAGGAGGTAATTAAGGTTAAGTGAAGTTATGTAGGTAGGATCTTGCTTCATTATGTCTGGTATCCTTATAAGCAGAGAGAGAGACCCCAGGGATGTGGGTGCACAGAGAAAAGATTATGTGAGGACACAGTGAGAAGGCAGTCATCTGCAAGCCAAAGCAAGAGGCCTCAGGAGAATCCAAACTTGCTAGCTCCTGGATTTTGAACTTCCAGGCTCCAGAATGGTGAGAAATAAAGTTCAGTTGTTTAAGCTACTTACCTTATGGTATTTTGTCATGGCAGCTCTAGCAGGCTAATATAGGCAAACCTACAAATAAGAACATATCATTGTATTCTAATAAGTATTGTCATCCAGATTGCTATTTCTAATTTAATTAATCTTCTTTTTCTCTCACAGAATCACTCCTTCAATCAATCCAGTCACTTTACTAATACTACGATCAGCATTGGACAAGATCAAAATTCTTCTATCACAAAGCTCGTGTTCTCATTAAGAGACAGAGAAAATAAATGATGAAACAAATAAATAATGTAATTTCTGATAATAATAAGTGCTGAAAATTAAACAGACTGAGATGGTAGAAAGACTGGAGGAGGGTCTGTTTTAGGGAGGGAGATTAGGAAGGTCATTGTGAGGAGGTGGTGTTGAAGTAGAGACTTGGAGAATGAATGAGAAGTTAACTGAGCAAAGAGCTGGGAAGAAGGTTTTTTAGATGAAGAAACAGCCAGGGGAAAGCCCTAGTGATGGGAAAGAGCTTGGATTGCCTGAAATTCTGGGAAAAGGCCAATGTGACTACAATGTCATGAACAAAGAAGAAGGTGGTATGACACACTAGAAGAATTGGCTAGTCCTGGAATAGTACCTACAGTGACTGTGAAAAAAAGCCTAGGGTGAAGGGGTGAATTTTTCATTTTACAAAGCAGTCACTCATACAAGAGTGTACTTTCATCTTTCTCTCCTCCTTAGCAGATTGTCTTCTCAAAGCTTCTGCGTGTCTACGCTTGTCTTGGTTTTCTCTTCCACTACTGACTGCTCCTTCTAAATCTCCTGTTTGATCCTTCTCTCTTCTACTGGTTGGAAATATCAGAGGGTCCTAGAGGGTGGTCCTCACCCCTCTTCTCTCTTTCACATTCATCCAGGCTGTTTTCACAGTGGTACTTGAAATTCATCCTGATATGTTAAATAGCATTGTCAGCATAATTGAGAGCTAAACAAGCTCTCAATCTCTTCTTCCTTGCTTACTCCACACTTAGTTTTCTCCATCTTGCAATGGCACAGCCCTGCTTTGGCTTAATGACTCAAGCCCGAGACCTAGGAGATGTCTTCCTCTCTCTTATCCCCATTTCCAAAATCTATCAGCTTTGTCTATTCATTCAGCCTCCAGAACACCTCAAATCCACCCACTTCGCTTGACTGAATTCAACCACCACTCCTCACCATAATGATGCCAAAAGCCTCTTAATGATCTTTGAATTTCCATCTTTGTCTTCCCTGGCACCTGTTCTCCATTCAGTGACCAGTGGTCTCCTAAAGGCACAAATCAGATTACACCATTTCTTCCAATGTCTGCCCATTGTACTCAGAACACAATCGAACATACCTGACCAGGTGAAACATGGCATTACCTACTTTTCCAAACTCATCTTGAGACAGGAGATAGCTAGAGAAAGTCTAGGCAGACAGGGCAAATGCTCTGGAAACAATGTAGCAAACTTCCCTCAGGCCTCTCAGGCTGATAGGAACCTCTCAAGTACTCACTGCAGGGACAGAAAAACCACCAGTCAGCTCACAGCTAGAGCTAGCCAGTCAGTTCAGTCTTAGGGCTATATATGCATCAGGTTTCAACTCCAAATCAGCAACCCCTTTGGGTTCCCTCCCACTGTGACTGTATAGAGTGACCTACTTTGCATCATGCAAATACTGTAAAAGGAAACTAATTGCCTTTCTCTTAACAGCTCTCAAAGAGTTCATAGACAAATAAGCAGAGATGGAAAAACTACTACGATGTGACATACAATGTCTAATAACAGAAAAACGGACATGAAAGTACAGATTATGGAACAGCTCGCGCTCCATGAGGAGAGCATGGTAGCACACAGGGGGTGACATTAGGCAAGTCTTTGGTGGCCAACTGTGACAATCAGAGAAGGAGGCAGGATATTTCTAAAGTGAAAACTGTTTGAAAAGTCAATATGAATGTGAATAAAATTTTCGAAGAACAGTGAGTCATATCATGGATAAGAGTCAGCAATTATTTGATTTAGCTTGATATTGGAAATAGGAATATGTAGTTTCTGACTCTACAATTCTAGATGTCTATGCTGACACTGCAGATCAGAGTTCACAGACTAAATCTAGTTCACAGATGTCTTTTGTTTAGTCTGCAGTGTTTTAAAGATTTTAATTTGATGCCAACATGAAAAATCCGACTTTTGTGTCTTTTTTGGAGAAATATTTGTTGAGATCATTTATCCATTATTTAATCAGGTCATTTTTTTTGTTTTTTGCTATTGAGTCATAGGAATTCCTTATATATTTTGAATATTAACATTTCTCAGTTACAAGCTTTGCAAATATTTTCTCCCATTCCATAAGTGTCCTTTTCATTTTGTTGATTATGTCCCTTGCTATGAAATACACTTATATAAAGCGTGGTTATAGAAATTTACACTCTCACTAGCAATAGCTTGGAGGGCAGAGGGAGAAGCAGGTCTTTGACTCAGATATCAAGGATTATCACTGTTCTTAATGAGATTTAGAGGATTGTCTTGAGTAAATATTTTGTCATTTGCTGAATGCCCTTAGACAATTTCCAGAAATTATACATGTTTTGTTGTTTTTATTTTTAAAAAATTATTTTCACCAGTAATGATTGTTCATTGGGAAAAGGATCCACTGAGCTCCTCCTAACATCATTCAAGATGTGACACTCATTTGATTGCTTTATCACTATAAAATGCCCCCATTATACCTAGTATTTATTTTTTCCCTAAATACTAATTTTCTAGATAATAACATGACTACATTAGCTTTTAACAAAAAGGAATTTGCATGGTTATCTTTACTCTTTATTTTCATTCTTTTTCTCATATTTAAGGTGTATTGATTATAAACTGCATATAACTGAGATTTGATTTTTAATCAGTACATAACTTTTTTAATTTAAGTATTTTTTTGTAGTTTCTAACATTTTGGGGTTCAAATTCACTGTAATACTTCATAATTTTTTAAAATCTGCTTTCTCTTCATTTTCTTACTTGCTTTCTACCAAATTAATCAAATGTTATTTAATTTCTCTCCTTCAATAGCATATTTATTATAAATTTCTCTATTAACATTTTGATGGTGTTAGAAATTACCATGTATATCTTTGACTTATTCAAGTCTGTGTAAATAAGTACTTTTGTCCTTTCCCAGGTAGTGCAGATCTTTTGTCATTTTAACTTTCATTTATTCTCCTCTCAGCTTTTGTACTATTGTTTGTTTGTAATTTAATTCTACATGTATTTTAAACACCATCAGAAAGCATCATTACTGTTTAATATATAGTCAATAGACATTTGGATTTGCCAAAATAGTCACCCTTTCGAACGTTCTCCACCCCCCCATACTTCCATCTAGGAATGTGCTCTCCATGAAGGACTTCGGTTGATAATTTTTTTGTTGTGAGTCTGCTTATGAATAAATCCTTAGATTTCATCACCTAATTTTTTTCATCTTCATTTAAAAAGTATTTTGCTTGCTTGGATTTAGAATTCTGTGTTGATTGGTTTTTGTATTGTTTGGTTTTTCCTTCAATACTGTTAAAATGCCATTCAATTCCATTGTTTTATAGTTTCCATCAATTTGGTTAGAACAGTAGATGTCATCTTTCTGCCATACCATCCTGAACTTGCCCAATTTCATCAGAAAAGTATAGGTCAACCTTACTTATTCTTGCAGTACAAGAGGACAACGAGAAGACTCCCACAGCAGATGTGTAAGAACCAGAGGGAAGGCATTTGAAGGTGGAAAGAAGTCCAGCTGCTCCATCAAAACAAAGGACTTGAGCAAAGTCTTGGAGGTAATGGAACCCCAGATGTTGGCAGCCGAACCATGGAAATGCATTCTCCTGGGTGTGGAAGTGTGAGGGACAAAATCAAGACGTTCAGCCCCTTCGAGGCAGTAGTCACATGCTTCAAGGATCAGTACAAGACGTTCATCATGGCCCTGGACACCACCAGCCATGAGCACCTGTGAGGTCAATCCACCTGGAGGGAGGTAGCAGTGGCTCTTAGATGCCTGCAGGCTGAGCTGATGCCCACTCACTGCCTCCTGGGAGAAGTGGCATTGGCAACTAGAATCAGAATGTGCAGGTGCTGAGCAAACTCCAGAGCATGACCCAAGGACTGAAGTTGCACAGGAGATTCCCCCAGGTGCTGGAACTCTCTGCTACCATGAGCAAAGAGGCAGCCCTGGCCAATCAGGAGGTCTGGGAAGAGGCATGGGTATGACAGCCCTCAGTTTGTGGTATTTCAATCAGAACAGCTCCTGTAGGGAGTCTCAGGGTGCTGAAGAGCACACCTGTCTGAGGATGCCACCCCATCTTAGAATGCTACCCAATATGAGAACATAGCTCAATGTGAAGATGCCCAGGCCAAGGACACCCATCTGAGGATGCTCTATCTGAGAATGCTCAGTCAGAAGACACTACCCCATCTGAGGATGCTATCCTGTCTGAGGACACCACATCTGAGAATGCCTGGTCAGAGAACACTACCCAGCTAAGGATACTGCCTGGTCTGAAGATGCTGCATCCATCTGAGGACACTGCATTGCATATCACGTGTGCCCACACCAGACCGAGTTCACCAGCCCTGGGGGAGGAGGAGGAGAACCATCCTGGGCCCCTTGCTCAGGGGCATTTGGAATGACTATAAGTGACAGGACACTGGAACACTATTCACTTTAGCACTTTTAACTTTTTGTCATCATCCTGTTTGATACCTAAAAAGTAAACTATTGTGCAGGAAAAAAATAAAAAATAAAAATAAAATCTGCAGGCTTGTTTATCAAATTATAAGCTATTTCATTAAATACATCAACACATTTCTTTAAGATACTCTGCTTTACATCTTATGGTTTTTCTAGGTTATTGTGGAACAGCCTAACCAAAGTTTTAAGATAATTAGAAACTCTTTTGCTTATCAGAGATTTATGAGGGATGCATCCAAGGTCACTAGATTCCCTTTCACTATGTGAGAAGGTCTAAAATTCTCCCATCTTAAATTTTGTTGGTGTCTTGATAGAGTCTTACAGCTTCACCCTTAGCTTGATCTTGATTTTATTGACACATGCCCTAATACATTTGGACACCATCATCCAGTTTAGAGAAAAGGGTTACAGTTATTTAAATTATTAAACATTATTAGCTACTTAAGTTATTAAATTAATTCCTCTAATTTTTCTTGAAAAATCAACAGTTTCCTCTTTAGTTCATCTTGCTTTTCTCGTAATTTAGCATATGCAGGTAAAAGAAACCAAATGACACTTTCAGTATCCTGCATATTAATCTCCTAAGCTAGTTCTATGAGTCTATTGAAGATATTTTCTAAGTCCAGCACTTGGTAAGTGTTGTAAGATGTTTGACACCACATAACATAGGTTGCCCATTTTCAGTCTTCAACAATGTTCTCTCATTTTTCATTCTTCACTAAAATTTCCTCATAATTCAAGATACCACAAACTGCCCACTCTCATCACTCCTGTTCAACATAGTGTTGTAATTCCTAGCTAGAGCAATCAGACAAGAGAAGGAAATCAGGAGTATACAAATAGGAAAAGAGGAAATCCAATTATCCCTCTTTGCAGACAACATGATTCTAAACCTCGAAAACCCAAGAGAATCTGCCAAAAAACCTTACATTGATAGAGGACTTTGGCAAATTCTCAGGGTATAAAATAAATGTGCAAAAGACAGTTGCATTCCTATACACCAAAAATAAATAAACAGAAACCCAAATAAAAAGCACAATCCCATTCACACACACACACACAAAAATTGAGATACCTTGGCATCTTCTTAACCAGAGAAGTGAAAGACATTTACAATTAAACTGCAAATCATTAAGTTTTTGTATTCTGGAATTGCATCTTTATTCTTTTGTTACAGATCTCAGTTCTTCTGAAGATCTTATTGATTTTGTCACATAATTTCTTAAACATAAATATTGTATTTATTTTAAATTTCATGACTAAGAGTTTTGATACATGGATCAGCTATGAGTCTTTCTCTTTGACTTTTTTCTTCTCTCTCTCAGCTTACATTTATTTTGCTGTCTCCTGACATATACAGTAACTTTGAATAAATGCTGGGCATTGTGACTAAACTATTACAGAGGCTCTGTGTAATGCTATTTTCCTCAAATAAAATTTTATTTTCCTCTGATAAGCAAGTAGACTAGAGAAAGACCACCTTGATCCAATCAAGAATCAAGGTGATTCAAGCCTGAGTTTCTGTCTTTGTAAGGTCTGGTCTATTCCTAGTTTTTGCTTTACTCTTAGAATGTGGCCTCTCACATGGGATCCTGGTGTGCTTACCAGGGACCCTCCTTTGAAGTGCTCGGAAATTCAAATCCTGTCTCCTCAGCATCTTAACATTTTAGCTTCAAGCTGCTGTGCTCTCTCTTTTTCTTGTATGCTTTCACTATATGCAATTTGTGATTTTGCAAATGCTTTCCGGGTAAAACCTGCACAGAATTTTAGAATCACTTCTCTGTAGTTCTCTTTCCTGTGGGATATTAAACCCTCAAGTTCTGGCTCATTTAATAATCCTGACCTCCAATTTTTGTCTCCTCAGGCTAGTGAAACTGCAGAAAGCTTGAGCTGTCTATCACCTCTCTACTTGGCTTCTTAGCCCTACACCTGTTACAAATTAATACATGCCTCAAGGAGAAAACTGACTGGGGATATTGGAATCACCATGATGCATTTTTCTTCAAAATCAGGGTTGCTCTTCAAAGCCTTCAAACAGCTGTTTTTTGTTTGGGTTGTTGTTTTGTTTTGTTTTGCTGTTGTTGTTTTTTGTTATATTTGCTTTTATTGATGTCTAGGCAGAATTATTGGCCTGCATAAACTACTCTATCATTGCAAAAATACAGAAGTCACATTTCTTTATAAGATTTGTTGATAGTAAATTTTCTGTGAATCTCAGGTCATCATTATTGCCAATCCTGTCATTTTAATCCCATCCCCATAAAATTGAATCTAATTTGAGGTTATCTATCTCCTTCGAAATGTATAACGGGAAAATGCTTCAGAATATATTCCTTTATAATCCTCCTCATTTTGCAAATGACACATCCATTTAGTGGTGATATTGAGACTAGAGCTCCGACCTCCAGGCTCCCAGGCCAGTACATGCTCCTATACCATAGTGCCTCATGAAAAATGTCAAAAACATATTCTCAAAGCTTTATACCAATATCCCCAAAAAACTCCTTGGGCATTATTATTATTTTAGCTGCAATGACTTGATCATGAATGTACTCTTGAAGTTATACAAGGAGCTTCTAAAAATATACCAAAAAAATTTTAGGGCGACCAATCTTACAGAAAAAAAAAAAAAAGATCATTCTTTCATTTTTCATCTTTTCTCTCTGAAAAAAAAAGTCTACCCCAGATAAATGAATGAAGACGCTTCAGGCAGACACACACAAGAAAGACTAGGGCAGGGATGACGGTTCTAGAACTAGAGAGATGTCCTCATCCGTTGGTGGAAACTCTGAAAATAAAACCAGAGAAGCCCATTAATCTAAAATGAGCTATCGCACCTCAGTCCAGTTTCGGTTAAACAACTCCCCTGCTGGTACTTCTGTGGCTGGCACTAACTGCAGTTAAAGAAAGTTCATGTTTCTCAGGAGGCCCCAGTGTAGGAAAGGCGTCTTTAGTGTAAGAGAGCAGGATAAATCTTTCTCTCTCTTTCTCTCTCTTCCTCTAACAAGTGCTTTCACAGACCTGGTAGTGGGAGTGGAATTTTGTAGGTGGTGTCTCTTGGTCCCCAGAGACTAAGTAAGTAACTGCTGGCCATAAAGTCAACATAGGCTCTCCCAGAGACCGGCATTTGGGAGCCTCTCAACAAAACCTTGGTTGAGCAACTTTCCGCATACCTGTCATGCGACCATGCTGCTCTATGGTGTGAATGATATATCCAGCTTGAAGACTTTTTAAGAGCCAGCTATAAAAACACACCAGAATTCTGCCTGGTTACCCATGTGAAACTTTATTTCCCCAGTGCTTATTCTTCCTTAAATTAAGCTCCCCCCTTTGAGAGCTATGAGAATTTGCTTAACCAGCAGGAGAATCATTTCATACTATAAAAGGGCAGCTCCCAGTATTTCCTGCCCTACAATCAGGGAACACCCTTGACATTATGGGACCATTCTGTTTAATATATGTCAACGTCATTGCCCTACAGGAAGAAAAACAAAGGTTTTATTCTGAGGTCCTAGGCATTCTGACCATATCATCTTATTTGCACACCTTATTTAATGTCATTGATAATTACAACCCAGAAATTCATGAGACACTCAATCAGCCAAGGCCACTGAAAGTACATGGTTTCTTATATTTTTTACTCCTGGCATCTGCTAGAGGCCCCAAAGGTGTTGCTATGCAACCAAGGGAAGTAAACTAATTATTTCTTTAAACCAAAATTTACTTCTTAGGAGGGAGCAGGCACAAGAGTATTTTCTGGAAATTTCCTACGTTTTAATTGAGTCATGGGTCAAATGGATGCATACATTTGTCAAATCACATTAGACTTCACATTTCTAATCATACATTTTACTGTATATAAGTTGTAGTTCAAATTAAAAGGGAAGAGGGGAAAAAAGAAAAGAAGGTTCCCAGGTTCTGGGGTGACAATAGATATCATTCACCTACAAAATGAAACAGGAACTCTCTTCAGAGAGACAAGATCGGAGAGGCTGCCTCAAATACTGCCAGTTGTGTAGCCTGTTCCTAAAGAGCCCTCCAACATGAGATTTTACTTATTATTCCTCATCTAATTTCCTTAATGTATCTGTCTTTTATTACATGCCACTTCGCATTTTTTAATAGGAAAAATATAAGTTATCAACAAATTCAATTACAAGACCATTCCAACCAAATCTTCTCTATGAGGTAATGATCCCAGGGTCCTTGCAGGTGATTTTTCTGTGAAATATAATCCACTCATTGGAACTATAAAGTTGAGGATCATGACTTACGGCTGCTTTTGCAATAGAAAAGAAGCGGCTCTATTTTCAAAATCAGCTTCCTGCTTTTTGAGGTTCCCTCTACCAGGAATCTCCCTGTTTTTTCTTTTCTTCAGGATTCTACCTGTCACCACTGAGTGAACAATTAAGAAAAAAATGCCAGGAACATCTAGATGTAATTTTCGAATAAGACAATATTGTTATCCTTTAGAGGTGGAAGATATTTTACATTTTTTCAGTGTATTTTGAAGAGAGATACTTTTCCTGTGATTTCCTACAGTGACTGCAGAATAACAATAATTTCAAAGTACTAAAAAATAGCTTTGGGGTAATTAATGAACATGTCAAAATTTGTTCTTATGAACAGACTGGTTATAACTCATAATAATATGGCCCTTACTACAATGATACTACTGCCAAAGTTGTTTCCTTTAAGAACAAAAGAGACAACTCTGAAAAAGTCAATTCCATCAGCAAAATACCTTGAGATTCTTTCTGTGGTTTGCCTTCCAACCCATTATTTCTATGATATAATTTCATTCTAAGATCAGGAGTTGGGATGTCATTTTGTAGCATAAGGTCTAGAGGCAAAAAGGTACACATTGATGTCTTACATTTTAAATGTATTATTATTTAAGTTCCAATCCAAAAAGTTGTGGTAGTAGGTGAAAACATCAGCGGACCCAGAGTCAAAAAAAAAAAAATCTGTGTTTTGCAATATGCTGGTTGAGTGACCTTAGATGAGGAGAGGAATTGAAAATCAAGGATGGTGACCTGGGCTCAAGTCGCAGTCCTGCTACTGAATGAGAAAGTAACGTCAATGAATTTACTTTTTTCTCTCTGGAGTCTCCGTTTTCTCAGCTGTTAAATTAGAGCATGGTTCTGGATCACCTCCAGGGTTCCGTTCAGCCCTATGGTTCTGTGCAGTACATTGGAAAGAAAACGGGTAGGCTTGCTCAATACTGATGTGTAGAATTTAAAGAATTTTAAATCATGCAAGCAATTCCCAACATAAATAAATCAATTTGTTTGCCTGTTCCTATAGTAGGTACCTTTTCACAGCATAGTGCCTCTGTTTTATTTTCCTACGTAAAGGTCATTTATAGACCAAAAAGTGAAATTAATAAATAAAGCAGATGGTTTGGCACATCCTCTCCCTTCCTAGTGTTCAATTAACTTCCTTTAACTTCAGTGAAAGTCTTATTCGCTTAAGAAATAGAAGATCAGCCTAAAGGATCCCAACTGCTTATTGAGCCAAGGCCATTTAAAAACAGAGGACAGCCAAGGTAAACAATTTCAAAGTCCTTGCGCTTGTTGTTCATTTGAAGTGTCTGCCTGCTTTCTTGTTTTCTTTCCAATGTACTTCTACATAATCTGATTCTGATTACTAGTTAATGAGGAGATTGAGGGTCTGGCCTTTGTTCCTCAGACTTGCTCCTGACCGTCCAATCCACTGATGTAAAGCGTGTCATCGCACGATCTTGACATTTTATTCTCTCCTATCTGCAAAATGAATGGTAGTTTTCTAGCCCCCAAGAATGATTTATTTATCCCAGTGTGTTGACGTTCACATTTTTATTTACTGTCTATATAAAGGAATCCAAAGAGAAATTACATATTGTATAAGCAATAAACTTGAAACATGAATAAATTTTAAAAATGCAGCTGAGAACAGCTGTTTACATTTTTATTTGGGACCCTACTATAGAACTAAGCAACTAAATAAGAACTAAATTATTTCCTCCATAACTTCAACAGTAGGTGGCACTAAAAAAATTTATGTTTTCTAAAATTGCTCATCCTATAGTATTTAAATCCCTACCTCTCGGTCCTAGAATCACAAAGCCCTTTCCCTCAGATGTAAAATGAACACTGCTGAATCCAAATACGTTGTGTGGGAAGGGGTCTTGTTCCTGCACCTTATGAAGTTAAAGAGGCTAAGCATTGTGCTTCTGACAAAACTATTGACACTTCCTAGAATTTTAAGAGCCCTGCCTACTTACGGTTGTGTTCCAAACATAGCATTCACCCTAACCTACAGTGGAAAGCACACAAAGTTCTTGGCAAAGCTGGAGTTCAGGAGGCAGGACAGCAGTGTAGATTATCAGCAGGTTGAAAGAGAGAGAGTTGGGGTGTATGCCCAGGACATACTCTGCTTCTTACTCCTTCCCAGGAATGTCTTTGACATGACCCTGTGGGTTATGGCAAATGTAGTTTCTGTCACTAAGGGAGAAGGAAAGGAATGAGAAAAGGGACACTGCTATTTTTTTTTTTTTTTTTTTTTTTTTGAGTCGGAGTCTCACTGTCGCCCAGACTGGAGTACAGTGGCATGCTCCTGGCCACCTCAGCCTCAACCTGCTGGGCTCTGGCAATCTTTCCACCTCAGCCTTCCAAGTAGCTAGGCGCGCGCTACCACACCTGGCTGATTTTTGATTTATTGTAGAGACGAGGTCTCACCAAGTTGCCCAGGCGGGTCTCAAACCTGTGGGCTCAGGCAATCCACTCGCCTCAGCCACCCGAAGGGCTGGGATTACAGGCTGAGCCACCGAGCCTGGCCCAGGCTATTTCTTAAAAAAATACCTTTTATGAACTAGGATCTCTGCTAGATACTAGAGACACAAAGATGAACTAAGGACTTGTTTGTAACCTTGAGGCTTTCTTAATCTAGTGGTGGTAGCATACTTGTTCATGACAATTACAAGAGTATGATGCATTCTACTAGAGTTGGTGACTTCAGTTTGTTCTCCCAACTACACTGGAGAGTAAAACCACATAATACACCCATTAAGACCATGAAATGCAAGTTCAAATGGACATGAGACTCAATCCCAGCTCTGTCACTGGATACTTATATGTCCTTCCACAATTACCAAATCCCCCTTGAGTTTCAGTATCTTTATTTGCAGTATGGGGAAGGGGTGGCGATGATATAGCAATAGCTTCAATGCCATAAGAGATCATCATAAGAACAAAATAATGTGTACAAATATTTACATAGGGCTTGGAACACAGTAAGCACTCAAAAAAAAAAAAAAACCGATTAGCTCTTTTTATTATCCTTCCGATTTCACAGATGAGAAAGCAGGCCCAGGAATCTGTGCTTTAACCAGGCATTCAGGGGCTTATGGGTAGCAAGGACATATCTTGAGCTCATATCTGATTCCAAGCATAATGCCCTTCCCTGCATACAAGGGAATCGTTGAAGTAACTTAGTCAAGTACTATGGTCAGAGAGATGCACCGCTGTGTTCCAGTGTTTTTTCTCTACACATTTATTGTTGGTATTTGAAACTTCTTCCTGTCCTCATTTTGGAGGTTATAGTAGTTCCTAAATATCACAGACTATATCTTCTATGGAATCTCTCTTCATCAACTCATAAAAAAAGCAAAATTTTAGATTTTACCTAAGGAAAGCCCAGTGTCTGAGAATAACACATTTCTTTCTTCCATTCACATTTCATATGCCAAATGAGATTCAACATATGAATTCTCACTGAAAACCAGTTTTTTCATTCTTTCAATAATCCAAACAGGTTTGTTTTTTTCCTGAGTACTTGTGTATGTAACAGACACTGTATTAAAATTTAGAAATATAGCTGAATAACAAAAGTTCTTGCCCTCAAAGAGCTTAGAGTCTACTAAGGGAATAAAAATATGAACATATGATCAAATAAATCTATTCTGCATTTTTTAAGTAGTGTTAAGTGCTATAAAGAAAATGAGGTTGGATGATAAAATTAAGAATGAAAATAGACAGGGCTGGCTTGGATTGAAAGATCAGGAAAAACCTCTCTGAAGTGAGAACCTTGAATAGAGAGCTCAATGAGCAGATGGATCCAGGCATTTAAATTTGGAGAGGATGAGCAGTCAGAACAAAGGAAAAGCAAGTGCAAGAAAGTGTGGCCTTGTCTTGTTCAAGAGGCACACAGTAGCCCCTGGGGCTGGAACATCATGAGCAAATGGTATAAAATGAAATGAAATTCCCAGACCACAAGAGAGGGTTTGGATTTTATTCCAAGTGTGATGTAAATCCTGGAAGGTTTTACAACTGCTGTTAGTCATATTCTTTTAAAGTTGCCTTGACTGCTTCATGGACAATGGATAACAGAAAGGTAAAGGTAGGGAAAGGAAGACCCAGGTGGGAGCCAACATGTATGGTACTGGCCAGAAATGTTGGTGACTTGGACCAGAATAACCAAGTGCTCAAGTTTTCCTGGAACTAAAGCAATTCTTTTTTTATTAACATTTAACATTTGAGATTTGACTTGACTATTTGGTAAAGGGAAGTTCCTATGTCAGAAATATAATAATACCCGAGTCTTCAAGTTTAAAATGAAGGCACATTTAATCAAGATGTAAATGCACTTTGAGGCTCTTCTCACAATTTCGCTTCCAAAACGCCTACATCTCAGAGAATCATCTTTTGAAATTTAGGCTACTTGAACTTTTGTTCTAAGACCTAGCTGTGTTTTGCTTATTTGTTGAAAATCGAAGTGATACTAAATCCTTCCTGGCTAGTCTTTCGTTATTTTGAGAAACACACTGTCTCCTAGCATCTGCAAATCAACAATATTAGTTTGACTTAATTTCATGATATTCTCTCTCTCTTTCATACACATAGACACACACACACACACACACACACACACACACACACACACACACACACGCATGCACATACCACTTAGATTTTAGAGAATATTCACAAATGGTCCCTTTGCCAGAAGAAAAAGATAAGTTGCAAAGAAAGCTCCAAAGAACTCCTATCAGTATCAGTTACGGTGATATAACACCCTGCAAGTGTTCAAAGAGCAAAAATGATTGTCACACACCATCACTCAGTGAGTAAGTGAATGTGTGAAAAAGGAAATACCTGGTCACCAAGAAACTAAATCTTCTAAATTGCTACTGTCTTTGGTTCCATTTTGAAGAATAAACCACAGAAACTAGCAATATCCAATCATTGATGGATGGCTCCTACCTACTTCCAAAAGCCATTCAAGCCGCCGACAGTCAACATTAACGGCTCCAGGGATAATCTGGTCAACAACTTTGTCGGCCTCTGGAAAACCATTATAGTAACAGATTAAGGCCATCTACCTCAGACTGAAGCAAGTATATGATGTTGAGATTAATTTTTATAGGTATAAAATCTTTCTCTTTCTGAAAGCTATTAACATTTTCTTCTGCTGAAAGACACCAATATATCGTCTACTTCCAATGATCTAAAATACTCTTAAACCAAGAGGCTTCATGGAGGAAAATTCTAGGAAAGACTTGGAGAAATAAATTAGGAACTTTAAACTACATGTTTAATGCTATCTGTGAGTGCATTTTTGAGAAACTAAGACCCATAACTTCTAAGTGCACTGGGGGGCCAGGGGGAGTGACATCTAAAACAGAAAAACAACTGTCTTAAACTCAATAATAAAGCATCATTTCTATCATTCCTCTTATATCTTCAAATCTCAAATTTTAAAAATCAATTCCATCTAGTGGATGCAGCAAAACATACCGGAGCTAAACATGACCTGAATAACTTTCAGATACATAAATGCAAAGTCTTCATCTCATATCCAAGGCAAATAACAGAGCATGGATAATAGAACAGTCCATGGAGGAAAAAGTATCAGAATAGCTGAAGTGTGCAATATCATTCTGTGTATTGCAGTACATTTTTGCTGTCAAGGTAGGTATAAAATTTGTCTTTGGGGTATATGTACCCTCTTTGGAGACCACACCTCCAACAATTAATGTAGAGTGCTTCTGATTAAATGACCTATAAATCAAGCAAGAGCTATGACTCAGTGTTTGGTTACTGTCTGCATCTGTGATTTATTGCATCAATAGTGGTGTCAAAAAATATAGCAGTTGGACAGATTTATTTTTTCTGTAACTTTGTGGTTCCTTCTTCGTACACACAGACACACACACTCACACTCATAAAAATACCTGTTCTGTGGGCGATGGCATGAGCCAGTCCTAGTAGATATGGTAGGATGGGCTTCCTAAAGCCATTGAGTTATGCAGTCATAATTCTCATATGTGCTCATTGTCTTTGGGAAGGCCTAACTCAGCCTGAGACAGTAAGTGCTCTGTTTGGACTTTAGATTTCCCTCTGTAAGCAGATTTGTCGTTTTTAAAAATTAATAAATGTTTGAGGTGAAGGATAGATATTTCAATTACCCTGATTTGATCTTACATGTTGTATGCATGTATCAAATTATCACATGTACTCCATAATATGTACAGCTTTTAAGTAGCAATAAAAATTAAAATTAAAAATTATATTGGAGCCGGGCTCGGTGGCTCAGCCTGCAATCCCGCACCTTGGGAGGCTGAGGTGAGGGGATTGCCTGAGCCTGCGGGTTCGAGACCCTTCTGCGAGACCTCGTCTCTACAATAAATCAAAAAATTAGCCGGGCGTGGTAGCGCGCGCCTGTAATTCCGGCTACTTGGAAGGCTGAGGCGGAAGGATCACTGGACCCCCAGCAGGTTGAAGCTGCAGTAGCCGGGAGTGGCCACTGCACTCCAGTCTGGGCGACAGAGTGAGACTCCGACTCAAAAAAAAAAAAAAAAGCTATATTGGGATAGAGGGAAAGACGGCTGATGAGAGGTAGCTAGAGTGAGTTTCTTCTATGGAGTAAATTAAGATAGAGTTTCCTCAGCACCCAGTAAGACTAGCAGCAGAGCCCATGACTCTTCAAAGAAGCTATAATAACCACAGAGTGCAAAGAAGAGAAAGAAATCCATCCATTTGGGTTGGAACCGGCCAAACTCTTACCTGCACCACTGCAGTCCACCCTCAGCCTCTGGGCACAGAGGAGAAGGTGAGTGAGGGGAATTCAGGAGTTCGATGCTCCAGCTGCAGACTTGGGGGACCCCCTGTGCCTTGCAGTCGTCCAGTCCCTTGCTGGAAACTGCCTTACCCACAACCATGCCTTGCTGCTGTCCATATGGAGTGGTACAGGAAAAAAGAAAGCTTTGAGCAGCACCAGGCACCCCATGGCAGGAACTCAATTCTTGTGGGTGGCATGGCTACTTTCTAGCTGGTCTAGGAGGGGACAGGTCTCAAGAGCAAACTCCACAGCCACAGAAGATCCTGGCTGGGGTTGGTTGCCTGAGAACACCTGAGGCTGCCTGTACTTTGACATGTATAAAGCACACTGCCCGAGACCAAGATGGGAAGCTGGGTAAGACCTGTTGCCATGGCAACCTCACTCCTTGTGTAAACTCCTCTGTGCCTGCCCATCACGACACCATTACCCCAGTGGTCTGAGACTCCCTCCTAATTTCCACTGGGGTAGTCAAGAATGCACTCTTGTGGGGTGCGCAAGCTCCTTTCCCCCACCCCCCACACTCCCCTTGAAGGCTCAAAACAGAGAACTTTGGAAATACCCAGAGTCCTGTCCTCCACATAGGCTAGCTGGACACTTTCTTGGAGCAACACATGCCGAGGAGAAAGCCCACAACCACCGTCGCTGCTGACTTTCTTCTACAAGCGCCATCTCCTGGCCAGAGGTCAACATTACAGCTGACCACATCAGATATAATACCTCAGCTTTGGGGAAGGCCTGATCCCCAAATCCCAGCTAACACTGCCTTCCAAGCTACTCCAGCCGTTCCGGATGCCGTGAGCCAGTGCAGATACCCAGTACAGGACTGCCACAGCTGGCAACTGAGAAACTCACCACATCAAACCTATTAATAACCAACGGAATCCCACAATGCCTGCATTAGCCCCCTGCCAACTTTAAATAAGAAGAAATCATCTTCCCAAATAAGAAATATAAAAATAATTCCAACAATATGAAAAAACAGTTCTCTAACACCCTCAAAATACCACACCAACTTTTCAGCAACAAAGCTTAACCAAAATGAAATTTTTGAAATTCCAGACATAGAATTCAAAAGGTTGATTGTAAAGTTGATCAACAAACTTCAGGAGAAAATTGAAAGCAAAGAAATTTTAAAAACTACTCAGCATGTGAATAAAAAACTCTCCAAAAAGAGACACAAACACACATACATACCAATTTGAAAATGAAAGAATCATTAGGAAAATTACAAAATGTAGTGGAAAGTTTTAACAGTAGACTAGAACAAGCAGAAGAAAGAATGTCAGAACTTATAGACAAGATTTACTTTTGAATTAACCCAGTCAGACGATAACAAAGAAAACAGAATCAAGAGAATGTAACAAAGTCTTCAAGAAATGTGGGATTTTGCAAAACATCCAAATCTAGTAATCATAAGTGTTGCTGAGGAAGAAGAGAAAGCAACAGGTTTGGAAAACCCATTTGAGGTAATAATAGAGGAAAACTTCCCTAGTCCTGGCAGAGATCTAAACATCCAGATACAAGAAGCCCAAAGAACCCTTGAAAGATTCGTTGCAAAAAAAAAAAGATCATTCCCAAGGCATATAATCATCATGTAATGTAAAATTAATGTGAAGAAAACAATTTTAAGAGCAGTGAGACAAAAGCATCAAATAACTTATAAAGACAAACCTATCAGACTAAAGCATACTTCAGGAGAAAATTGAAAACAAAGAAATTTTAAAAACTATTCCATACATGAATGAAAAATTCTCCAAAGAGACACACACACACACACACACCAATCTGAAACTGAAATAATCATTAGGGAAACCCTACAAGCCAGAAGAGAGTGGGGCTTCACCTTTGATGTCCTCAAACAGAATAACAGTCAGTCAAGGATGTTGTACCCCACAAAACTAAGTTTCACAAATGAAGGAGAAATGAAGTCCTTCATAAACATGCAAACACTAATGGAGCTTGTCACCATCAGACTGGCTCTACAAAAAATATTCAGAGGAGTGCTAAATACTGACAAGAGGTCAAAATACGCGAGCAGAAAAACTCTAGAAATCATAAGACCTGCAGGCCTTATGGAACACCAACACAATAGAGAAAATAAATGAATAAATAAATATAGCAACCAGATAATAACCAGTATGATGAACGAAATAGTACTTTACATATCATTATTAACTCCGAATGTAAATGGTGTCAATGCCCCACTAAAAAGATATGAACTGGCAGAATGGATTAGAAAAAACAATCCAAGTTTCTACTGCCTTCAAGAGACACATTTAACTCACAAAGACTCCTATTGACTCAAGGTAAAGGGGTGGGGAATATTCCATGCAACTGAAAATCAAAAACAAGCAGAGTAGCCATTCTAATATAAGATAAAACAGACTCCAAATTAATAATAATAAAAAAGACAAAGATGGTTATTATATCATGATAAAGGAATCAACCCAATGAGAAGATATAACAATTTTAAATATATATGCACCTAACATCAGAGCCCCAGGTTTATAAAAGAAATTCTACTAGACCTAAAAAAAAAAAAAAGATAGATAACAAATACAGTAGTGGGAGACTTCAACACTCCACTGACAATAGACAGATCAAAGGCAGAAAGCCAACAAAGATACATTTGCATTAAATTGAACCCTAGAGCAAATGGAACTAACCAACATCTACAGAACATTTCAACTCAAAACTATAGAAATGTATGCTTCTCATCAGCAAATGGAACATTTTCCAAGACAGACCGCATGGTAGGCCACAAATCAAGTTTCAACAAATTCAAAAATATTGAAATGATATCAAGCACCTTCTTAGACAACAGTGGAATAAAACTAGAAATTAACTCCAAGAGGAACTCGTGAAACCACACAAAAGCATGGAAATTAAACAATCTGCTTCTGAATGACCCTTGGGTCAAAAATGAAATCAAGATGAAAATTTAAAAGTTCCTCAAAATGAATGACAACAATGAAACAAGTAATTAAAAACTCTAGGACACAGTTAAAGCTGCGCTCAGAGGAAAATTTATAGTGCTTAAGGCCTACATTAATAAGATTGAAAGATCACATATTGAAACCTATTATCACACAGCAAGAAACTAGAAAAAAAATGAACAAACCAAACCCAAAGCTAGCAGAAGAAAAGAAATAAAGATCAGAACAGAATTAAATGAAATTGAGATTTTTTTAAAAAGTACAGCCGAGTTCAGTGGCTCATACCTCTAATCCCAACAGTTTGGGAGATGAAGACAAGAGGATTGCCTGAACCCAGGGATTTGAGACCAGTCTAGGCAACTTGGTGAGACTTCATCTTTACAGTAAGTTTTAAAATTAGCTGGGTGTGTTGGCATGTGCCTGTAGTCCCAGCTGTTTGGGAGGCGGAGGCAGAAGGATTGCCAGAGCCCACAGGTCGAGGCTGCGGTGACCGGGAACATGCCACTGCACTCCAGCCTGGGCAACAGAGTGAGACTCCAGCTCTCAAAAAAAAAAAAGTACAAAGGATTAATGAAACAAAAAGTTGGTTCTTTGAAAAGATAAACAAAATTGATAGATCACTAGCTAGATTCAGATGTTTAAAAAGACTAAAATTAGCTCAATCAGAAATGAAAAAAGGAGACATTACAACTGATATGACAGAAACTCAAAGATCATCTGAAACTATTATGAACACCTCTAGAGGAGATGGATAAATTCTTAGAAACATACAACTCCCCAACCTTGAATGAGGAAGAAATAGAAACCCTGAACAGACCGATATCAGGTAGCGTGATTGAAACGGTAATTAGAAGACCAAAACTGATTGTACCCCCTCAAAGTTTTGAAATAAAAAAACAAAACTGTTTGTACTCTCCAAAGCTGTTGGGGGAAAAAAACTATTAAAAATTTTTTTAATGGGGGAAAATGGTAGTATTTGTTCTTAATGTGTATGTTTCTTTTAAGAATAGCTACCTACTGATTAGGCGATTAAGCTACATCAGAGGAATATATAGACCTTATGGAAGAAATGCTGGCAGGTTAGGGAGAAGCTCTTTACTGAAGATAGTTCAGTGTCTTCCCTAAGGTGTTATCTTAGCTCAAATCAACCGGACAGGAAATGATATAGTGAGTACTGCAAATGCCTAATTTAGACATGGGAGGTCAGTTTACACTCTTTGGATAGAGGTGGATAGTTCCCACAAAGAAATGAATTCTCTCGCTTTAACTAGTCCTAGGGAAGAAAAAAAAAAGATGTCTCAAATTGAAGGAGATAACTTTTTTTCACTCTTGCTGAGCCCAAGAGAAAGTTGAGAGCCTGTCTTCAAGGCAGAGTGGAAATGACCAAATCATCCATGTGGAGGCACGTGAGACTAGCACCTGAAACATCAAGGCAAATGGAAGCTAAGGGAAGAGCCAGAAAAGGGAAGATACACATGAAAAACTTATCCAGAATCCAGTTACATTTTCCACACGGTAGCTTCTTGTTCTCGTTCCCCAAATCTTGGCCTTAACTGTCCTTTGGGGAATTGAGAGAGATGCCTGTCCCCATTGTTAGGGTGAAACAGTACTGAAGAAGAAGATATAAAACAGATGTCTGGTAAAGTTGACAAGTGAAAACCATGTGGGAATGACAGAACACATAAGCAGTCCCCTGGCATTCTCAGATACGTTTGGAGAGGGAATAAAATAAAAGACCAGACTTTCCACAGTCACTCAGGATGACAAGTCAGATAGTTGATATTTGAATATTAAAAGGAAAGGAGACCACAAGGGATTTGGTTGCATAAGCATAGACTGGAAAGAGGAATGTCACACACACTCTAGAGTTCAGTTACCACTAGCACATTTCATTTCCTAAGCACCTACCTACCATCCATCACCCATCTTCCATAAACTGTCTCATTCAGTCCTCACAAGAACATGACAAATATATCTAACTGACAGAAAACAGTCTAGACCCCTTTTATTGACTCTCTTATAGTTAACTTTTCAAGTCCCAACACGGATGAATTGATGAAATAGAGTCAGGTGTTCTCTGGAACTGGACACACCAGGGTCCAAATTACCCACTCCACCAATTATTAACTCAAGAATTAGGGTGATAAAACTAACCTATGTAGGTGTGAGTTTTCCTCTCTGTCAAGAGAAGGTCATAGAAGTTCATTGTGTGAGATAAAGGAAATAACAGGGGTACACCCCCAAAATGTATATTATCTTTTCACCTCTTTCTCTGTCCCCCAAGCCTTACATAAAGTGCTATCTATCACCTCTGGCAGTGCATCTCAAACTTGAGTAAAAAAGCCACCTGGCAACCTTGTTAAGATGCAGATTCTAGTTCAGCAGGTCTGAGACTCAGTATTTCAAACAAGCCCTGGTTAGCTTATGAACTGGTAAAGTGATGACAAGAAAACATCAAACCACGAGAGCAAGTTGAAAATGGAAGCCATTTACCCTGAGGAAGACAAGCGCATGAAAGAATGTCATTGTTGTCCTTGGATACTTAAATGCATATAATATAAAGAACTAACACTTCTACACTCTTGTGGGGAGTGTAAACTAGTACAACCTCTGTGGAAAAAGTTTGATGATTCCTGAAAGATCTAAAAATTGACCTTCCATATGACCCTGCAACCCCTCTTCTGGGAAGTATACCCAGAGGGACTCAAATCAGTCTAGGAAATACATTCGTGCAAACACATGTTTATCACAGCACTATTCACAATAGCAAAAAACATGGAAACAATTGTGCTGCCGCTGCCCATCAAAAGTGAACTGGATTTTTAAAAATGTGATACATATACATGATGGAATATTATGCAGGCATAAAGGACATAATTATGAACTTTGTAGCAACTTGGATGGACTTAGAGTCTATCATACTCAGTGATCTATCACAGAAACAAAGAACTGAGTACCACATGTTCTCACTCATAAGTGGACCCTGAACAATTATTATATTACTATAAGAAAGAGATCGGCAATAGTGGAAAACTGCCAGGGGAAGTGGGTGCACACCTCATCAATAAGGGTACCTGATCTCAAACCAGGTGAAGTGGGGACCAAAGTGAGGCCCAAACTTTACCTGTACAATGGCCATTTGGATGCCTAACCCTGAATTGCACCCCCTACTTTTAAAATAAAAGAACTAGACGGGTTTCCTAAGATCTAGAATTTGAGCCAAAGGGTGTATGCTAAAGTGAAACAGTGCTTGGCACACAGCAGAAAATAAAATGATTTGTTTCAATATAAGTAAAAGCTTTTTAACAGAGAGATTTCTTAGCAGGCAGTGCGTTGCCAGCTCCAAGCCATATCAACTAGGAGTTAGGACAATTATTGATTGAGGAAAAGATTCAATAATGAGAAAAAACTTCCTTGTGACTATTTTTAAAGGTCCTTTCAACCTCAGGAGTCTAAGACTATGAAGAGATGTCATGTTAGTGAGAGGTACCCATTTTTAATTTAATCTCATTTTGTTTTTTTCTGGTCACCAGACCAAGACCCTTATTTAGAGTTATTTGTCTGCCAAAGCTGTAACTTGAAGGAAAAGTCACTGAAATTTGTGACTATAAAGACAGGAATCGGGGGTAGCTTTATGTGTTAACGTCTACATTCACTCCACCAGCCAACCATTCTATCTTTCTTACCAAGAACAACACTAAGAGATACAATTGGATGAAAAAAAAAAATCTCAAAAAATGTTGACCACATCATATTCTTTTTTGTTACCCTCAGCAGAACTTACATAATGGTATCCAGGGGCTATTTGCTAAATATTTGCTAATATTTTTGAGGAAAGTAGAGAAAAGGTGGAATAACTTTCATGAATTTGTCTTCAAATCCATGTGCTGTTAAACAAGGGACCACCATACTGTTATTTCCATTGATTTCTGTTTTAATTTTAGTACGTGCTTTCTGAGTTGATAAAAGAACACCAAACAAGAAAAAACCTGACCAAAACCCAATTGAAAAAAAATTACTCCCTGTGAATAAAACAATAATTTTCATTCAACATGGAAAAATATTACAAAGGCAGCAGATACTAGTAAATATTTTCAGGAGACAGAGATTTTGATGGGTGTTCTGTGATGGCGTAAGCTCTGCAAATATAAAGTTCATTTTCTTGATTCATGAGAACTTTTATGTTTTAACATGAAGTAGTGAAGGATTAATATTTCTCCAAAGTTGTGGGTCTCTGAGTCCCTTCAGAATCCTGAGCAGTAAATCTATCACAGAAAAGGGAAACCAAGTAATTTACAAAAACTATTATCATTATGCTGCATAGACTGATCAAAATAACTTATGCAGAGTTACCCAGTAGGTTGTACTGCAAATTGCTAGATGATACATATTACGCCAACCCTAGGACGCCTTTATACCATTATGAAATTTTGTGATTTATATTAGCTATTAAAAAGTATTAGAAAATCTCCAGCCAGGGAAGAGCTGCAAGAACAGCTAAAGGATCCTCTAGATATCTTGAAGACCGAAAGGCTTCTCTTCTAAAGGAAGCCAGCCCTTCACACTTGACAGCTGCTAGGCGTTTTCCACGATAACTTTCCAGATATTTTGTAGTTCGCATTCATTTCATGGCATAATTACTAAATGCTGGCTTTTCTAATCATCCATGGCTTAAAGGCCTGAGGAATTTGCTCTCGAGTCCTCTGGTAAATGTTAAGCCTTTGTTGGTGAGTGACAACTAAGGAATCACCCAGGAGTCTCAGAGGCCAAGAAAATCTGAGGAAAACAAAGAAATAATGTTTGGCCCCCATAGAACTGCAAATGTTAAAGGGGAAAAGCTCTGATGTGAATATCCCACAGACCCAAGCTGCCATTTTCTTGACCCTGAGGAAATGTCCTTCAGAAAGCTCACTTGTTCTGATACTAAAATGTCCTCTTGTCAATCTCACAAAGCTGCATTTTCCAACCCTCATGAATGCATTCTTAAGACTTATATATAGCTCTGACTCCTAAAATGAAATTTTTGGGTGACAATAATATCATTGTTGTTCTAATGTATCAAAGAACCCCTTCATGAGAAAAGTCATCTTCGTAGTCTTACATGTCAAGCAGAATAGGCCCATAAAACATACTGAATTCTTCTTTCATCAAAGCTTCATTCTATCCAAGATCACTTATAATCCCTCTAGGGAAAAAAATAGTCAAAGTCACCTTGAGTCTGGAGAAATTGTTCTAAATTTTTAAATCGAAATAAATATTAAAAGCCCTGTGTAAGGTTGAAAGACATACAAGGGGGAAGCCCCCAAACACTGGAATTATTTTTTTAGAGGGTGGGCCCAATGTAGTACAGGTTTCCCCTACTAGGTAAGTGTTCTAGGATCCCACCATCATAAGTGAACCACTAGTGTTTGTGAGAGGATGCATTCAGCTTCAGTGAATTATTTTTTTGAAGGCTCTTTCAATGCATTTGCCCATTTTACAATGGTTGATTTACAAATGCCCCTTCCAACACCAAGCATAGCTCAGCAGTTTTTTACCCACAACAGCCTGACCGCCATGTAGTATTCACCACATCTCACCCCAAGTGACTTTGCTTTTTTCTGGATGAAAAAGTTATGAGTGAGCAGAGGCAACCAGATGAGGGGCACTCTGCCACCCCTGGCCATGCCTTGCAGGAAGGGCTGTGTAGAACGCTGTGGCATCCACTGAGGGTAGGGAGGCAAGTGCACCCTTCGGACAAATTAGAGTGTGGATGTCTCAGATAAGTACCCTTCTCCTGAATACGAAGAGAGTCGACCACCTTCATGATAACTTCCAGGGCTTTATACTTTGTGAGTTTTGTAACGAGAGTCAACATTCAACCAGCTCAACATTCAACCAGAGTCCAGGATGAAAATAGTCCTCAAAGGGAAATGTTTTCCCAATGTGGAATAGGTGAAACAAAAAATACAGGAGTACTTAAAGTCAGCCCAATTAACAAATTTAAAAATTACTTTAAGCATTGGAATAAGTGTCTTGACAGTTGTATTGCATCAAACTGCATATTAGAGTGTGAACTTTCTAGCTAAGTTCTCTTCTCCTGAATACCAAGGGAGTCGACCACCTTCACAATAACTTCAAGGGCTTTCTATTTGGTGAGTTTTGTAATGAGAGCCTGACAACCCCTGTTCAAAATTCAACCAGAGTCCAGAGATGAGACTTTGCTATGTTGCACAGGCTGCTCTCAAATTCCAGCATGCAAGCAATCTTCCAGCTATAGCTTCTCAAAGTGCTGGGAATACAGAACAAATTCAGAACCTGAATCGGGGAAGAATAGAGGACTGAGCAAACATCAGAAGGGGAAGCCTCTCCCACTGACACTGAATAACAGAAATAAAGAGAAAAACAAGAGATATGTCACAAATGAAGAAAAACCAAAGGAAGACCACAGACAATTTTGAGTGTACCAAAGACAAAACTCCTGAAAAATCAGACCTTGGTGCCTAAACAATGGAAGTCACCAATGACTGTCCTCAGAATATGACAGGAATTAGGGAATGGATGGAAAGAATAAATAAGACTCAGAAAAAACAATATGCAGCCGGGTTCAGTGGCTCAGCCTGTAATCCCGCACCTTGGGAGGCTGAGGTGAGTGGATTGCCTGAGCCTGCGGGTTTGAGACCCACCTGGGCAACTTGGTGAAACCACATCTCTACAATAAATAAAAAAATTAGCCGGGCATGGTAGTGCATGCCTGTAGTTCCAGCTACTTGGAAGGCTGAGGTGGAAGGATCGCCGGAGCCCAGCAGGTCGAGGCTGCAGTGGCTGGGGCTGCAGTGACCACTGCACTCCATTCTGGGTGACAGAGTGAGACTCCAACTCAAAAAAAAGGAAAAAAAGAAATTTGAAAACACACACATACAACAACCCCAAAACCAAAAGAAAACAAAGAAAAAACTTTATAAGAACCTCATGACAGGGATAAACAATAACATTTCAATAATCAGCCTGAATGTGAATGGACTAAATGCACCACTGAAAAGACACAGAATGGCATTCAGGAGATGCATCTCACTACGAGGGATGCAGCACACAGACTCAAAGTTAAAAAATAGAAAACAAGTTTCCAGGCAAATGGATCACAAAAGAAGGCAGGAATTGCAATCTTAATATCAGATAAAACAACCTTTAAGCTATCAAAAATTTAAAAAGATGCAGAAGGACACTACATAATGATCAAAGGCTCAATCCATCAACAAGAAATATCCATCCTAGACATATATGCATCCAACACAGGAGCACCAGTATTTATAAAGCAACAACTAAGTAAACTAAAAAAAAGATAATGACTCTAACACTATTATAGCAGGGGACTTGAATACCCCACTAACAGCCCTAGATAGATCACTGAGGTAAAAAAATAAACAAGGAGATCCAGAACCTAAACTTGAAACTTAAACAAATGGACTTACTAGATACCCTACAGATTATTCCACCTAACAACCACAGAATATACGTTCTACTCATCACCACATGGAACATATTACAAGATAAACATATCCTTGGTCATAAACCGAGCATAAAAAAATTCCATGAGGTTGAAATCTTGCCATGTACATTCTCTGACCACAGTGGAATAAAAATAAATCAATAAAAACATTTCCCCAAAGCCCGCAAAACCATGGACACCAAACAGCATGATGCCGAACAACTACTGGGTCAACACTGAAATCAAAGCAAACATTAAAAAATTCCTGGAAACAAATGAAAATGAAGAAACATCTCACCCAAACCTTCGAGATGCCATGAAAACAGTTCTAAGAGGGGAATTTATATCTCTCCAAGCACATATCGAGAAAACGGAAAGAGCCTAACAAATCACCTAAGGGAGCTGGAAAGAAAAGACCACCAAAACCCCAACTTTAGGAGAAGAATCAAAATCACCAAAATATGAGCCCAAATATGTGACATAGAAGACAAAGATATCATAGAAAAATCAACAAAACAAAAAGTTGGTTCTTTGAAAGAATTAACAAGATTGATGGACACCCTAGTCAGAATGACCAAGAAAGAGAGAGAAAAGGCCCAAACAAACACAATCAGAAATACAAAAGATCAAATCACAACTGACCCCAAAGAAATACAAAAGATTATCAGAGATTACTATGTACGCCTATATGGAAACAAACTCGATAACCTAAATGAAATGGAGGACTTTCTTTTTTTTTTAGTTGGCATCTCACTCTGTCACCCACACTGGAGTGCAGTGGCCACTCCCAGCCACCGCAACCTCGACCTGCTGGGCTCCAGCGATCCTTCCGCCTCAGCCTTCCAAGTAGCTAGAACTACAGGCGCGCGCTACCACTCCTGGCTGATTTTTTTATTTATTGTAGAGATGAGGTCTTGCCAAGTTGCCCAGGCGGGTCTCGAACCCACAGGCTCAGGCAATCCACTCACCTCCCCAAGGCACGGGATTACAGGCTGAGCCACTGAGCCCAGCTGAAATGGAGGACTTTCTGACATCACTCAACCGCCTCAGGTTGAAACAAGTTGACATTGAGACACGAAATAGACCAATAACAATCCAGGAAATTGATTCTGTCATATGAAAACTACCTACAAAAAAAGCCCTGGACCAGATGGCTTTACAGCATAATTCTACAAAATGTACAAGGAGGAGCTGATACCAATCCTATTGAAAGTATTCCAGGCAATTGAGAAAGACAAAATTCTCCCCAATTATTTTATGAAGCTAACATCACACTGATACTCAAAGAGGGTAAAGATCCAACAAAAAAAGAGAACTACAGGCCAATATCCCTTATGAACTTGGATGCAAAAATCTTCAACAAGATTCTAGCAAATTGGATCCAAAAACACATCTCAAAAATCATCCACCATGACCAAGTAGGCTTGATCCCCAGGATGCAGGGCTAGTTCAATATTTGCAAGACCATAAATGTAAATACATCAACAGATGTAAAAATAAGAACCACATGATTATATCACTAGATGCAGAAAAAACTTTTGATAAAATCCAGCATCCCTTCTTGATAAAAACCCTCAAATACCAAGGTATAGAAGGAACATACCTCAAAATGGTAAGCACCATTTATGATAAACCCACGGCTAACATATTGCTAAATGGACAGAAACTAGAAACATTTCCCCTGAAAATTGGAACAAGACAAGGGTGTCCACTCTCACCCCTCTTGTTCAACATTGTGTTGGAAGTCCTAGCTAGGGCAATCAGACAAGAGAAGGAAATCAGGGTTATCAAAATAGGAAAAGAGTAAAACGAAGTTATCCTTCTTTGCTGATGATATGATCCTATACCTTGAAAATCCAAGGGAATCTGTCAAAAACCTGCTTGCACTGATAAAGGACTTTGACAAAGTCTCAGGTATAAAATAAATGAGCAAAAGACAGATGCTTTCCTATACACCACAACAGGCAGGCAGAGACCCAAATTAAAAGTACAATCCCTTTCACAATTGCCACCAAAAAAATGAAATACCTCAGCATCTTTCTAACCAGAGTAGTGAAAGACTTTACGATGAGAACTACAAAACACTGCTCAAAGAAAACTAAGAAGACACAAACAAATGGAAAAATATTCCATGCTCATGGATAGAAAGAATCAACATTGTTAAAATGTCCATCCTACCAAAGTCAATCTACAGATTCAAGGCAATACCCATTAAGTTACCAAAATCATTCTTCTCCGACCTGGAAATGACAGTACACACATTCATTTGGAAACACAAATGACCACAAATAGCCAAAACAATCCTTAGCAAAAGAAACAAAGCAGGAGGTATCACACTTCCAGACTTCAAACTTTACTATAAGGCTACAGTAATCAAAACAACCTGGTATTAGTACAAGAACAGGCATATAGACCAATGGAACAGGATAGAGATTCCAGAAGCAAAGCCTCGATTTCTCTACCAACTCATCTTTGACAAAGCCTCCAAAAACCACCACTGGGGCAAGGAGAATGTATTCAGTAAATGGTGCTGGGAAAACTGGCTGATCACATGCAGAAGATTGAAACAGGACCCCTACATATCACCACACACAAAAAATTAACTCTAAATGGATCAAAGATCTAAATGTAAAACTTCAAACTATAGAAAACACAGGAGACACCCTTATGGAAATTGGAACTGGCAACCAATTACTATTCAGAATGCTAAATGCCCATATCATAAGAAATAAGATAGACAAGTGGGACCTCATCAAACTAACGAGCTTCTACAAAGCAAAAGAAACCATCAAGAGAGGAGGGAGACCGCCCACAGAATGGGAAAAAGATATTTGTCAACTGTGTATCTGACAAAGGCCTAACATCTAGGATCTACAAGGAACTCAAACACGCCAAAAGGAAAAAAACAAAGTCCCATTTAAAAGTGGGCAAAAGACATGAATAGACAATTCTCCAAAGAAGCTACATGGGCAGCCAACAGACACGGGAAAAAGTGCTCAGCCTCACTAATCGTCAGAGTAATGCAAATCAAAACCACATTGAGATACCACTTAATTCCAATTAGAATGGCCATCATTAATAAAACAAACAACAACAGATGCTGGCGAGGATGTGGAGAAACAGGAACACTTCTACACTGCTGGTGGGAGTGCAAACTAGTGCAACCTCTTTGGAAACACAGTGTGGCGCTTTCTGAAGGAACTAGAAATTGACCTTTCAGATGACCCAGCAATTCCCCTGTTGGGAATATACCCGGAGGAACTCTATCAAAACAAAAAAGATACCTGCACATGCATGCTTTTTGCAGCTCTATTCATAACCATGTGAATTGACCAACCATGTTGCCCATTGAAACTGGAGTGGATTTTAAAAATATGGCACATATACACGATGGAATATTATGCAGCCATAAACAAGGGCAAACATATGAACTTTGCAGCAACTTGGGTCAAATTAGAGTCTATCATACTCAGTGATCTATCACAGAAACAAAGAACAGAGTACCATATGTTATCACTCACGAGTGAACCTTGAAAAATTGTAATACTATAAGAAAGGAATTGGCAGTAGTGGGAAACTGTCAGGGGTGGGGTGGGATTGACAGTTGAGGGAAACTACTAGGGAAAGGAGGGGCACACCTCATCTACAAGAGTACCTGCATAATCAACATTTATATACCTCACCCTGAACTGTACCCCACATATTTATTTTTTCTTAAATCGCAGCCTTTCTGATAACAAACAGTTGATTACATAGTTGGTGTTATGTCTATTTTATAAAGTATTCTTACAATAAAGCTAGAGAAAAGGAAATAATTTTTTAGTCTCATTAAAAAAAGACATCAAAACTGAGTTCAAAAACTATTTTGAGCAGTGGAACATAAATCATGTGTTAAATTTCAAAGGATTGAAATAATACAAGGCATCTTCAGATCACAACAAATTCAAAGCAAATATTGCCACGAATAAGATCTCCCAAAACACACAATGACATGGACACTAAACAACATGCTGTTGAACAACTTTTGGGTCAACACAGAAAACAAGACAGAAATAAAAAGATTCCTGGAAACAAGCAAAAGCAAAGACATATCTTGTCAGAATCTCTGGGATGCCATGAAAACAGTGTTAAGAGGAAAATGTATAACATTGCACACATGCATCAAGAAAATAGATCACAAGTGAACAGCTTAACATCACACCCAAGGGAGCTGGAAAGGCAAGATCATCTAAATCCTAACTTCAGTAGAAAAATTCAGATCACTAAAATAAAGTTACAATTACAGGATATAAAAGATAAAAATGTCATAGAAAGTATCAACGAGACCAAAAAAAACCTGGTTCTTTGAAAGGATAAATAAGATTGATAGACCTCTGGCATAATATATAATTTAGCCTGTGGTATCAGTAATAGAAATGATATCTTTCTAAAGAAGGGACTTATCATAATCTTCTTGAGGGCTTGCACTTCTAGAATTATGTTCCCTTCTGCTGCACTATCTATCTCTCTATATAGCATTAATTGTTTGTTTAAAAGTCTCATCAGATGTATATGCTTAAATCTGGATACCAGAATTTAAGCAATTCTTGAAATGTATGAACGTCTCCTTAATATACTGATTACAAAACATCTCCAAAAGAAAAAGAGAAAGTCCAAATAAACACAATTAGAAAGGAAAAAGGCGAAGTCACAATGACTCTGAAGAAATTCAAAAGATTATCAGAGGTTACTATGAACAGCTGTATGCAAATAAATCAGAAAATTTAAAGGGAATGAAGGACTTTCTGACATCACACAACCTCCCAAGATTGAAACAAGAAGAAATTAAAACTCTAAGCAGACCAATAACAATCCAAGAAATTGACAATCATAAGAAACCTCCCCACCAAAAACAAACAAAAACAGCCCTGGGCCAGATGGTTTCCCAACTAAACAAGGCATACAAGGAGGAGCTGATACCAATTTTTTTTTTTTTTTTTTTTAAGTATTCAAGCCAATTGAGAATGATGGAATTCTCCCCACCTCATTTTATGAAGCTAACATCCCACTGATACCCAAACCTGACAAAGACCCAACAAGGAAAGAGAATTCAGGTCAATCTCCTTGATGATAGAAACATTCTCAACAAGATTCTAGCAAATCAGATTCAGCAACACATCTCAAGGATCAGCCGCCATGACCAGGTTAGCTTCGTTCCCAGAATGCAAGGCTGGTTTAACATATGCAAGATCATAAATGTAATTCAGCACATTAACAGATGGTAAACCAATAATTATATCATCAGACACAGAAAAAAACATTTGACATAATCTATCATCCCTTCTTGATAAAAGGCTTTTGAGCACTTACTCAAAAACAATTCAAGCCATCTATAATAAACCCACAGGCAATATTATGCTCAGTGGACAGAAGCTGTAAGCATTCCTCCTAAGAACTGGAACAAGACAAGGATGACCACTCTCACCTCTCCCATGCAACATCGCACTAAAAGTCCTAGCCAGAACAATAAGGCAATAGAAGGAAATCAAGGGTATCCAAATAGAAAAACAGGAAGTTAAGCTATCTTTCTTTGAGGATAACATGATTCTATACCTAGAAAACCCTAGGAGTCTGTCAAAAGCCTCCTCACACTGATAAACAATGCTATTAAAGTCTCAAGTTACAAAATCAATATGCAAAAGACAGTTGCATTTTTATATACCAGTAAAAACAGACTGAGAATGAAAGAAAAAACACAATCCCATTCACAATAGCCACAAAAAAGTTGAAATACCTTGGCATCCACCTAACCAGAGAAGTGAAAGATCTTTACAGTGAGAACTCCAAAATGCTGCTCAAAGAAATCAAGGATAACACAAACCAATCTGAAAACATTCCACATTCATGGATTGGAAGAATCAATATTGTCAAGATGTCCATCCTAGCCAAGGCAATCTACAGATTCAATGCAATATCCATCAAATTACCAACATCATTTTTCACAGACCTGGAAATGACGATCCAGAAATTCATATGGAAACAAAGAACACAAATAGTTAAAACAATTATCAGTAAAAGGAACAAAGTAGAAAGTATCATACTTCTGATCTTTAAAAGTTATTACAAGACTGCAGTAACCAAAATGGCTTGATATGGGTACAGGAATAGGCTCATAGACCAATGGAACAGGACAGAGATTCCAGAAGTAAAAACAGTCTCTTAACCAACTCATTTCCAACAAAGCCAACAACAACAATCATTGGGGAAAGGATTCCATATTTAGCAAATGATGCTGGGAAAACTTGCTATCCACATGCAGAAGAATGAAATAAGACCCCTACCTATTACCATATACAAAATTTAACTCTATGTGAATCAAAGACTTAAACATAAAACCTCAGACTATAAGAATCCTTAAAGAAAATAGAATAGGCAACAAATTCTTAACCAAGTCTCCAAAAGTGAATGCCGTAAAAGCTAAGATAGACAGGTGGGAACACATAAAACTGAAAAGCTTTTGCACAGCAAAGGAAACCATCAAGACAGTAAAAAGACAACCCACAGAATGGGAAAATTCTTTTTGCAAATTATGCATCTGACAAAGGTCTAACATCCAGGATCTACAAGGAACTCAGAGTAAAAGGAAAAAAGTCACCAACCCCATTAAAAAGTGGGCAAAGGACATGGACACTTCTCAAAAGATAACATATAAGCAGCCAACAGACACGTGAAAATATTCTCAGTCTCACTAAATCAGAGCAATGCAAATTAAAATTATAATGAGATACTACCTAACTGTGGTAAGGATGGCTATTATCAATAAGTCAAAACACAACAGGAACTAGTGTGAATGCAGAGAAAATGGAACACTTCTACATTGTTGGTGGGAATGCAAGTTAGTTCAGCCTCTATGGAAAATAGTGTGGTGATTCCTAAAAGAACTAAAAATTGATCTTCCATACGATCCAGCAATCCCTCTTCTGGGAATATACTCAAAGAAACATAATTGCTCTCCCAAAAAGTCACCTGCACACAGATGTTTATTGCTGCATAGTCCTAATAGCAAAAACATGGAGGCTGCTGCTCATCAAAAGTAGACAGGATAAAGAAAATGTGGTGCATACTCATAATGGAGTATTACACAGCCATAAAGAGCAAAATCACAAACTTCACAGCAATTTGGATGGAGTTGGTGGCCATCATACTAAGTAAACTATCACAGAAACAAAGATTGAATGTGAGCCCTCAACAGTAGTTATGTTAGCACAAGGGTGGGACCAGCGATCGCTGGGCACTTCTAGGGGAGGGAGGGAGAAAGGAAAGAGCGCGGGAAGGCTTGTGGCAACACTAGGGTACCTAGTCCACTACCAGGCGGAGTGAGGAACAGTTAGAAGCTGAAACTTCACCTGCATGCAGCCTACTTATGCAGTCAATTCTCACTTGTACTCCACAACTCTACAATACATACATGTTTACATACATACATAAACTCTGGGTTTTTTTGCTCTCCCTCATATGTATAACATGGTTTTAGGGGCCAGGAAGGACTACATTTTTTAGTCTACAAAATAATAATTGACAGATATGTGTGCCTATATTTTCATTTTCTCTTCTGTTTTCCAAATATTTTACTAATGTTTATCTTTAAGTCATTTCTGATGAGGAAAAGTTAAAAATATAGTACAAATAACTTATTCTTTACTCAAATTTTCCTTGATTAAAATTTTCCTACATTTACTTTATCATTTGCTTTTGATATAGAGATGGATGGATAGAGATAAATAGATATTCATTTTTCCACAACTATTTGGGAATACACTGTGGACATTTAGACTCCCTTAACTTTAAATATTTCTGTGTGAATTTCTTAACAGATACTAACACAACTGCCATATAGATATCAAAATAGAAATTAACATCGATACAATAATATCAAGTCTACAGATCTTATCCAAATTTCACTAATTGTCCCAATCATGCTCTTTATAGCAAATTTTTAAAAATAATAGCTCAGTAGCAGGATCCAATCCAGGATCACGTATTGCATTTTGTTGTCATGTCTCCAGAATTTTTAACCTGGGACAGTTTCTTATTCTTTCTTATTTATGTCCTTGATAGATTTGAAGTTTTCAAATCGTTTATTATTTTGTAGACTGTCCCTCAATTTAGGTTTGTCTGATGTTTCCCCATGATTAGATTTAGTTATGCATATTTGGCAAGAAGAACACACATTTTGTGGCCTTTCCTCGTTTCAGAAATATTTTATACCTGAGGTTTTTGTGACACAATGCTCACCTGAACTTCCTCATGCTTCACTGGCTCTTCAGCCCCTCCTTCTCATTATATCTCTAAGCATCAGAGATATTCCTATCAACCTCTCTCCTCAATCCCTTCTCTCTGGGTAGTTTAGTCTAATCTCTTGGAAGTAGGTATCATCATCCCATGCTCTCTCCTCCCTTTGTTCTAGACTCATATACTCAACCTCCTACACGTGTCTTTCCTTGAGTGTCAAAAAGCATCTAAAACTGTTACATGGGTAAAACCAAAACATGAATCCTTTCTTTCCAAAATTCACTCCCAGAAACACTGAGCTGAATAATAAAAAGGAGAAATTCAGGTAATAGTAGGGTGTGGGATGGGAGGAGAGAAATATTACCAGTAGAAAAGACTTCACTCCTCTGGATTATTCTAAGAGTGTTAGAATCAGGTAACTGAAGAATTGACAATCACCTTAGAAAATCGAGTCCAATATTCCACAATGTGATCAGTCTTTCTACAGGGCTAGAACTCATATGATAGTTACAATCGTGAGAAATCTCACTTTATAAAAAGTCGTGTCATAAAGGTAATTAATTTAACGGAGCAAGATACAATTCCATATATAGTCCCATATCGTTGATATGACATATTGTTTTTTAAATGAACATAATTCAAATTAGGTTACAAAAAGCACAATATTACAGTGCAGCTTACAATTGCTAAGGCTGCACAAAGGAATGAATGCAAACCGGGAAGGTAGCCATTCAAAACAGCCTTGTATCACTATTGCTTCTGCAACCATTTTTTTCCTATGTATATACAGTTAGTGATCTTGTTATAATAAATAGTGGCCATTATAACACAGACTGTGTTTCTGAATCAATTGATTACATTACACATAATTTACCCTAAGGGGGCACAAACTGTAGAAACAATATTTGTAATTAGCTTCTGCTCCAGTGCTCTTGCTGACACGGAAATTGCTGGTCTCACAAAGCAGCTCGTTTCCTTTTTAATGTATCATTCACTATTATTAATGATTTCATATTAAATCAGAGACAGCTATTCAATAATTTGTACCTGTTGACTCTAATTTCAGTCCTCTGGAATCACATCACTGCATGTGGCAAGGTATGGAAACTTTTAGATTTCTCTCGAATTTGCTTCATATATCCTGAGCCAACACGGCCTGGTGGGTGTATGCCCTCTCAGTAAAAATGTTGACAAGGAAACAGGACTATTGTTTGTGGACTTCACCAGAACAAATTTAGGTGTTCATCCAGGCCAATGACATTTATCTTCTTGTCCTTCAACCTCTTCCTGGCATCCCAATCTCATGGTAAAAAATCCCAAAGCCATGTTTATTTACCATCTGTAGTATTTATTTTGCAATCTTTGCCTAACCCTAACTGCAATCAAAGTTATACTTATAACCAAGGACGTGAATGTCAATAGCAGAGTTAGTTGGTTTAGCTCTAATCTCTCACTTGCTGTCATTACCAAGATTCGAAATCCAATAGCTCTGACCACTCTGGAAGCTACTGTAGATTCCCCCTCGCTGTGTCACAAGTGATGCTCCACTCTGATGTTCTTACCATTTCCGTGAAATACATGAAACTGAAGTTGAGAAGCATTTTTCCTTCCCAGACTTTTCAGTCAAATGTAATTGTTCTGGCCAAGAAGTGAGCAGAAAATTTGTTTGCTTAACAGCTTTGCTGAGGCATAATTGCCATACAAGATTTAAAGTGCACAACTTGTGTAGGTTTGTCATGTGTATATACCTGTAAAGCCATCACCACAATCAGGACAGTGAACGTATACAATAGCCCTCCAAATTTCCTCGTACCCCTTTGAAATTTCTGCTTTCCATCTTTCCTTGCCCTCCTCCCATACCCAAAGTGATTTATTTTGTCAATATAAATTTGTTTGCATTTCTAGAGTTTTAAATCAGTCAAATCATACAATATATATTCTTCTCTTGTCTGCCGTCTTCCACCCAGCATAATTATTTGAAGATTCATCCATATTGCTTCAGGTTTTACTAGTTCATTTGTTTTGGTTACTGAATAGTATTCCATTATACAGATATAACACAATATTCTTTATCTGTTTATCTAATAATGGACAGTTGGGCTATTTTCAGCTTAGGGATATTATAAACAAACTGAAGTAGAGTTCTTCTGATCTCTTTTGGATGAGAGATCAAGTATTATGAGTCTCTTGTCAATCTTTATGTTCTCTTAGGACTTACAAAGGCTGATTCTTCCACTTTTTTTTTTTTTTTTTTTGGGTTGGAGTCTCATTCTGTCACCCAGACTGGAGTGCAGTGGCCACTCCTGGTCACTGCAGCCTCGACCTGCTGGGCTCCGGCGATCCTTCCACCTCAGCCTTCCAAGTAGCTGGAACTACAGGTGCGCGCTACCACACCCGGCTAATTTTTGATTTATTGTAGAGATGAGGTCTCGCCAAGTTGCCCAGGCTGGTCTTGAACCCACGGGCTTAGGCAATCCACTCATCTCAGCCTCCCAAAGTGCAGGATTACAGGCTGAGCCATCAAGCCCAGCCTTCTCCCACTTTTAAAATCCCCATTTTCCAAGACCTTTGAACAAGTTCACCAAGTGTCTATGCTTGTAATACATACCAACTAATACCACATCCAGATATATTAGTTGCATATCTTGTAGAACAATATTTCCTTAAAAGAATTTTCCGATCTCTGAGAAAATGTGAACTTACCCTTCCCACAGTTTAGAAAAAACCACTTATCTCCTACCATAGAGCTCTGGACTCATATCCTGGAGTCTCCACACCATATGCATTATTCCTCCCAGAAGGTCTAGGGTGCGTTATGAAGGAAGACTCCCAATAATCTACACTGATGTTCCAGAATTATCAAAACGACTGTTTCCTTAGATTCCCACCCTGATTCTCTTTCTAGAAGGGTATTAGGGAAGAAGAGAATCTCCAATCATCTTTATTGAATCAAGTTCCCAGCTCTTAATAAATAATCTTAAATAACTCATACTTCTGCCACACTTTTTCTCCTTTTTGTTCTCCTTTCTCATACCCAAATCCTACTTCAGACCAAAGTTCCAAAGGAGAAGACGACTGAAAACTGTCAAGACCAATGAGATGAGTATTTCAATTCTCTTTCTTCTTTCAAGACCACGTTTTATTCTGCTACAGTCTTTTAACTTAAATTGAATTTATGGGAATACAGGAAATGAAGAACTCTTGTCTTACAAATATTATATATCTACATATAGATATATATAAATATAAATTTAAAGATATATATACTGTCATTTGTTCCTCTCTGGGAATGCACCAGGTTTAAGAGCAGTTTCTGGGCTATCACATATTTAGAAATGATCTCCCTCAGACAATCCCTCCCCTGTCAGATTACATGAATGATAGCTATTGATATTACTCGGTCTCAGTTGATGGCACTGAGATCATGGAGCAGAGCTAATGATTCACCGGAAAACCACTCCTCCATGAGTTAAACAATTCTCTCCCCTATTTTTTGACTTTCAGGTAAATTACCTTTCAGCAGCACTTGGAAAAGGTACCCATCAAAACCAATTCAATTTCTTAAATTGTGACCATTTAAGTTTATGGGACCATATTATAGCTATTCATTCCTCTTTCACTTTGAAATCATTCAGTTCAAAAAAGGGCAGGTAATACTTTGAGTTTGCCTAGTATTTTGGCTCACTCTAAAGACTTCATCCAGAAAGAAATACCCAAATCTAGAAAACAAATGCTAAGTTTCCCAAACCCCCATTTACTCACAGTGGGTTCTGCTCCATCACTGTCATTTAACCCATCTCAATCTCATTTACTAGATTTTAATTTATGTGATACTGTGAATGAAATGATGATTAAGCCGCCATAGCCTGGGACACACCTGCAAAGGACATTACACAGAAAGCCAAAGTTGTTGCGTAACAAGTCTATGATGCTGCAAATGTGGCACCCATTTTAAGTTAAGAAGACTCTCCTAAGGGAGTTTTCAGATCTGCCTGGGTCAACCCATCACACGAATAATACATCCAAAGATAGAAAAGCAATGCATGCAGATTAGAGATCAACACTGATCTAAGCTTAATGTTTAAAGATTTATCAGAGATTTGATCACAACTCTTTTGGATATAAGACATTCAAACTGGTTCAGTAAGAAGAAAAAAAAGAATTTGTTGACTTCTATAATTAAAAAGTCCAAGTATATGTGGATTAAAGGAATGGTTAGATCCAGGTACTTAAATGTTTAATATTGTCGTCAACTTACTTTTCTCAGTCTCTTAGCTCTCCTTTTTTTCTCTGTTAGTTTTATTCTAAGGTAGGTTCTCCCTCCTAGTGGCAAGATTGCCACCATCTTGCTCTAAGTACACATCAATAGACACCAGAGAGCTTCTCTTTTTCTAGTATTAGAAGAAAAATTCCAACAGTCCTTAGCAAGAGAAACAAAGCAGAAGGTATCACACTTCCAAACTTCAAACACTACTATAAAGCTACAGTAATCAAAACAGCTTGGTATTGGTATAAAAACAAGCACATAGACCAATGGAACAAGATAGAGATTCTGGAAGCAAAGCCTCAATTCCTCAACCAACTCAACTTTGACAAAGCCTCCTACAACAACTACTGGGGAAAGGAAAACCTATTCAGTAAATGGTGCTGGGAAAACTGACTGACCACATGCAGAAGACTGAAGCAGGACCCCTACCTATCACCATACACAAAAATTAACTCTAAATGGATCAAAGATCTAAACATAAAACCTCAAACTATAAGAATCTTAGAAAACACAGGAGACACCCTTATGGAAATTGGAACTGGGAACCAATTCCTATCCAGAACCCTACAGGCCAACATCTTAAGAAATAAGATAGACAAGTGGGACCTCATCAAATTAACGAGCTTCTGCAAAGCAAAAGAAACCATCAAGGGAGCAGGAAGACAGCCCACAGAATGGGAAAAAATATTTGCCAACTGTCTATCTGGCAAACGCCTAACATCTAGGATCTACAAGGAACTCAAATGCACCAAAAGGAAAAAAACAAACAGCCCCTTTAAAAAGTGGGCAAAAGACATGAATAGACAATTCTCCAAAGAAGATATATGGGGAGCCAACAGACACATGAAAAAGCCTCACTCATCATCAGAGAAATGCAAATCAAAACCACATTGAGATACCACCTAATCCCTGTAAGAATGGCCATCATTAATAAAACAAACAACAGATGCTGGCGAGGATGTGGAGATAAAGGAATGCTTCTACACTGCTGGTGGGAATGCAAACTTGTACAGCCTCTCTGGAAAACAGTCTGGAGATTTCTGAAAGAACTAGAAATTGACCTTCCATATGACTCAGCAATTCCCCTATTGGGAATATTCCCGGAGGAACTCAAATTATTCTCCAAAGATACCTGCACATGAATGTTTGTTGCAGCTCTATTCACAGTAGCAAAAACATGGAACCAACCATGTTGCCCATCGAAGCTGGACTGGATAAAAATGTGGTACATATACACAATGGAATATTATGCAGCCATAAAGAAGGACAAATATATGGACTTTGCAGCAACCTGGATGGATTTGGAGTCGATCATACTCAGTGATTTATCACAGAAACAAAGAACAGAGTTCCATATGTTCTCACTCATAAGAGGACCTTGAACAATTAAAATGCTATAAGGAAGTGATTGGCAGTAATGGGAAACTGTGGGTGGGGGGTTGAGATTGGCAGTTGAGGGAAACTGCTAGGGCAGGGAGGGGCGTACCTCATCAACAGGGGTACCTGCATGATCAATGTTTGTATACCTAACCCTGAATTGTATACCACATCTTTATATTTTAAAAAATAAATAAAATAAAAATTCCAGATGTGCTAGCTAGCAGTTTATCGCCTATCAGCTCCCAATTCATCCTTTATTGCGCTTATCATGACAGTAGAAAACACTTCCTTTGCCAGATGGATGGTGTTAAGCTTTATCAGTAGAAGATTGCTGGAGGGACCCTGGAGGAAGAAGAGACTTTTCTTCCTGGTTCTAACATTCTTGACTTTTTCTTACTCCCATGGTGCTGGGCTGTCATGCAAGATCCCTGGTGGAGCTCACCCCCTCAGGTGACTCCTCAGTGGTGAGGTCCACAGAACAAACCCCTGTGAGAAGATTTCAGGCAAGTTCCAGGAATGACCCGGCAGGCTTCCTCAGAGTGAATTCCACAGGCTCTGCAGTTCATTTACTATCCACTTCCTGGTAACAGCTTTGCAATGTTCCCAGTGGACTCAACAGCAACTCCACCACAACTCACTCTGTTCCAGCTTGGATACCAGCAAGTTCAACGGTAACTCAATAAGGAGCTTCCTAGGGAATGTTGTTGGCACCTTAACAGGTGGTTCTCTATGCGTTGGCCTTATCCCCCAACTTTGGACCAGCTCTAGTTTGAACAACACAGGAAACTTCTCCATCATCTAGTGGCTACAATTATATTCTTTTCGACAGAGTCTGAATTCTTGGGAAGAATTTCCCAACTTTTTATCCCTTCTTAGTGATAAAAAAATGAATGATTTCCTTGTAAATCATTAATAATTCTTTATAGTAAATATTTCTATTCAAATTACCATATGTTTCTGTTTTCTGATTGGACTCTGAATAATATACCAGAGATGGTGCTTATTCATTTGATAGACTAGACTTTGGCCACAATGTACTGCTAAACGAATATGTGAAACTAGAGAAGGACAGTAAGCTCACTAGTCCAGCATGGACCTTGTGTCCAACCCTGGAACCATGGGGTAGTCAGAGACATCGAGACCATAGAGGCTGAGAATAGGAGAGGAGTTTTCCTCTCAAAAATAAATTGTGAGGAATTGATTTTGAGTGGGCACAAACACAGTCTGTATAAAAGAGCACGTGCTAGAGCAAAAAGAGAGACTTAATGGGAGTCCGGAAGCGAAGAGTAGACATTTCGACAAGTAAGACAGTTGAAAAGAATAATGTAGATTTCCTAGGAAAAAATCTAGATCATATAATAAGTCTTCCTTTAACCCCCAGAATTGTGGTTCCCAACAGTTTCTTAGTCAAGAGAAATAAGAGCCCCAAATCATTCATATATAATGATATATAACTATATTATACTATATATAATTATGAATATAATTATATATGATAATTCGTATATAATCTTACTTTAAAAATACAAAAACTGTATGGCTTATCTAACTAAAAAGTTCAGAATTAAGGCAGAATTTAAGCAATACAAGAAACTGAAAGCGTCTCTGACTCATATTGCCCTGCAAAAGTCATGACACTTTATTTTCTTTCTTTCTCTTTTCTTTTTTTTCTTTTTTGAGTTGGAGTCTCACTCTGTCACCTAGACTATAGTGCAGTGGCCACTCCCGGCCACTGCAGCCTCAACCTGCTGGGCTCCCGATCTTTCCGCCTCAACCTTCCGAGTAGCTGGAGCTACAGGTGCGTGCTACCACGTCCAGCTAATTTTTTGATTTACTGTAGTGATGAAGTCTCACCAAGTTGCCCAGGTGGGTCTCGAACCCGCAGGCTCAGGCAATCCACTCACTTCAGCCTCCCAAAGCATGGGATTACAGGCTGAGCCACCGAGCCCGGCTTTTCTTTTCTTTAATATCCTAGCTCACATGTCTACCTCTGGACCATTAACTGAATTCAGGGGCAAGAGAAACATGAATTGTCTTAGCTTGTATTGCAGCTTTCATTCCAAAAGCCCAGAGGACCACAATCTGGGATAATGGGAAAGTATAGAATGCGTACTAGGAAGCCAACCAACAGATGTGCCCTACAAGAAATAGACGCTTTCTCATTGCATACTCATGCCATCTCAAAGAACTTGTAACAAACATCCATTACACATTATTATATTTGTTTTTACATGCATGAATCCTTTCCTAGGTTCTAGGTGGGTTCTTCTGACAGAAAATACCCCTTGTCACTTCTTCCCACCCCCAGAGTAAAGTGTAGAAGCTTAATGAAAGTTTGAATGAATGCTCTTAAACACTGTGCTTGCCAAAGTATTTTGAACTTCATTCTGCAGACAATAAGGCACATTTTTTTTCTTCAGAGAGACAAGGTCTTGCTCTGTTCCCCAGGCTGGAGTATAGTGCAGCAATCATAGCTCACCGCATCCTTCAACTCCTGCCTCAGCAATCCCCCTGCTTCAGCCTCTTTCTAAGTAACTGGGACTATAGGTGCGCACAACCATACCTGGCTAATATTTATTTTATTTTTTAGAAGCATGGTCTCCTATGTTGCTCAAGCTTGTCTTGAACTCCGGGCCTGAAGCAATCTTCCCTTCTCAGTCTCCGGCGCCACTGGGATTACAGGCATGAGTCACCGCATGGCAGTCTTGAAGGGCTTTAATAGAACAGAACCATAAACTAAGATGTTTTAAAATCAGAAATGTTGGGGGAAAAAGAGGAAAGAGGAAACTAGTATGGAGACTATCATAGTTGCCCAGACAGATGATTAGGAAAAAACTAATCTATAGCAAAGGCAATGAAAATTAAGTACAAAAGACTCAGAGGTGAAAAAGATAGGCCTTGATGAAAATGAAACGTGGAGCTTGAAGTAGGAGGAATTAAAAGCAATTCAAAGTTTTCATTGAGATGACTGTGTGACCTGCTCAAGGAAAGAAACAGAAAATAAGCAATGGGTTTGTAGGAAAGAGAGCTTACTATATATATTCTATAGAACGCATTACTTGTTCATAAATACTTGAAGAAAAGCTATTTAGTTATAAATAACCCAAATATTTTCCCAGCTTCCTACAAATCAAAGAGGTAAACTGTAAGCAATTCTTAGCTCTGTGTATATTATGCTAAGACCTGAGGTATGGATGCAACTAGTCTACATCATGACTTCTCCCTACCAACTGGGTCGCTACCACTCTACTTGGGTGGAGGTCACTCTTTCATCCACAGGGACATCATGAACAGAGAAGGACAGGAAAGTGAGGGGATGCTCTCCTTTCTTCGATCCTTATTCATGCATGTTGGTTGGAGGAGGGAAAGCTTAGGGATACCTTTCTTTCACCTCTCTCCTTCAGATGGGTAATGGGCCATCTTGCTATCTGCAGTGTGCACTCAAGAGTGCATCCTGGGACACGGGACTCCTTTGATCCTCAGACTTTAAATAGTGTCTTAAATTATTTTGCACCCAAGTGCAGCTGAATTATAAGTGGCAGGATGGAGAAACCTGGCCTCTAGAGGGAAGAATCAATCATAATACAACTGTGTAGCTAGACAGTTTCTAAAATGCCAGGGCAGGTGGTCTGAGATCCCATATGTACAGGCTTTCTTCACATTACGAGAAAATCCGGATCTTTGTCACCAATGCAGGACTGATTCAGCCCTCCTAGGGGTCATTCTCAAGGGATGGTCCCAATGGACCAGGGATGCCAACCCCAAAGGCATCACTGTGGAAGGCATGTCATGAGGCCACTTGACATGGTCCATCTTGCCCTCTTTATTTAGGCCCTCCTCGTACCTCAAACTGTTCCCACTCTAAAACCCCTCATTCTAGAACTCTGTCATTACTTATGCCCCTATAAGAGATACTTGGCAAATATAGCCCTAGTAAGGTGCAGGTACCCTTTTCTCTCTGAGACTTGAAACAGATCAAGGAAGATCTTGGAAGGTTTTCAGATTACCCTGACAAGTTTATAGATGCTTTCCAGAATTTAATGCAAGTATTTGAGCTCTCCTGGACAGATGTTATGTTGCTCTTAGGCCAGACCCTAGTAGCCACTGAGAAATAAGCAGCCCTGCAAGCAGCAGAGAGGTTTGGAGATGAGCTTAGCATTTCATATTGTGACAGAGAGGGGGAGGAGTCCGATCCAATAGGCATGTCTGCAGTGGGACTCCAATAGTGATTTGGGAGAATGGAGGAGGAAACATTTCCTGATGTGCATACCGGAAAGCTTGAGGATTAAACCTTAATTATTCCAAGTTAACCATGATAGACCAAGGTGTTGATGAGAATCCCTCAGCTTTTCTGGAAAGGCTGAGAGAGGCTTTGATTAAACGTACATCCCTAGACCCTGAATCAGTTGCAGGGCAACTAATCTTAAAAGACAAGTTTATTACTCAGGCAGCTCCGGATTATCAGGAGGAAGCTGCAGAAACAAGCCAAAGAACCAGATAGTTCTTTAGAGAATATCCTAAAAGTGGCCACCTCAGTCTTTTATAACACGATCAGGAGGAGGCACAGGAAAAAGAGGAGACACAAGACAAAGGCAAGAGCTCTAGTAGCTGCCTTAGGCTATAACACCCCAGAATTCTCAAGGTGTATCTTCTGTTATGGATGCAGCAAGCCAAAACTTTAAAGAAGTAATAGGGTGCCAATATGGAAGGCTGCAGAACCAAGGGGACAAAAGAGGCATCTCAATTGGCAGTCAACTTTTGTGACAAGCCCACCTACCCACCCACCCCACCCACCCCCGAATCGCAGCACTCTCAGGGCTTGGCTTGCCAGTCCATTAGAGCTGACACTTCCGGGACTAGGCTTACCAGAACCTTGATGACTCTCTCTGGGGCTTGGCTGTCCCATTGAGCTGACACCCTTGAGCCCAGGTTGATCTGAAAAATCCGCATCATGAGGAATGCTGAGAACTAGGGTTAGGAAGAAGGGTTTTATTTTTCTGCTGTTATGATTTTCCCATCTGAGCAGGGCTGATCTGAAATCCCTGACCACACTCCTTTGGAAAGAATATTTGCCATTGGCTTCTTGCTGATGAGTATTGACAGAACAGGGTATTAAATGTACCATCTGGTGGCTGGCTTTTCACTCCCTTGTCTCTACAGATCTCAAAAAGAGTGAATCATGGAAAAGTAGGATTGGGCTTTGGATCAGGACAGAACTGGGTTTTAATTGGATATCTGTCATTTATTATCTGTGACATCCTGAGTAAATTGCTTACCCTCTTTAAGCCCCAGTTACCTTATCTCTAAAAAGGGGATAATAGCTGTTACCTAACTCACCATTGCCATAAGACTTAAGTAATGTGTGAAAAGCATTTTGCACCATGCCTAACCAAGAACAAATGTACGTATTAAAGGGTGCTGAGAGTATTACTAATATTACAGTTGTGAGATGTGATCTGTAACTCAATCAGACTCCATGCCCTTAATGCACATAAAAGGAATTTATTGTGAGGGTTATCTACCCACTTCCTCATTCTGCTTTTCCTGGGAACTAGCATGGAACATAACAGTGGAAATAGACGAGGATTTGAAGACCTATAGGCTTAGGTTCACACATGTATACCATCAGTTTGGGGCCCATTTAAAAACTGATATTAACAGTTCTTTTCATCAGAGTTGTAGCTAATATTTAACGAGAACTGTAGGTAGAATAAGCTCAGGGAGGTTAGGGATTTTATGAGTTTTTTCCCACTGGTTAATTCCATTAATTTTACCTAGTATCTGGCATAAAGTAGGTCCTCAACCAATATTTATTAGATGCTATTGAAGTCCTTTGCACTCTGCCTGGACTGTAGTAGGGTCCCGTTAAATCTTACTCCCGTCATTTTTTACTTATCTTTCATTAGCTAATTGCAACCTTGGATCCCATGCCAAGGCAGCAGAATTGTCAGAGATATTGGGCTTTAATTGTTTGATAACAAAGCTGTAGCTGACCCATGAGCCAGTTCTACCCATCAGATGATCTTTGTTCCACACAGCTTTACTAAGAAGTTGCATTTATTAATGATGGCCATTCTTACTGGAGTTAGGTGGTATCACAGTGTGGTTTTGATTTGCATTTCTCTGATGATTAGTGTGAGGCTGAGCATTTTTTCATGTGTCTGTTGGCTGTGTGTAGTTTTCTGAGAAGTGTCTATTCATGTCTTTTGACCACTTTTTAATGGAGCTGTTTTTTTCCGTTTAGCATGTTTGAATTCCTTGTAGATCCGGATGTTAGGCCTTTGTCAGATATGGAGTGGGCAAATATTTTATCCCATTCTGTGGGTTGTTTTCCTGCTCTCTTGACCATTTCTTTTGTTTTGCAGAAGCTTTTCAGTTTCGTGAAAGTTTAAATTAAAATCCCTGAATGTTTTTTATAGCAGGGACATATCTAAAAGCTTCGACTGTGCTTGTGCTTTGGAAATGAATCTTTAATGATTTCGTGGAACAATGGCACCTAAAGCAGGAGTCAGTTTCAGAGAAGGTGACAGAGCATGTGCTGGTCTCATGAGCACAGCTATCAAAATGCCTCCGCTGTGATGTGCTTTTCCTAGTGTTTGTTTATGTAAATTAGTGATTTGTTGCCTCAATAATTCGGGGATTTACCATTCTTAGGAGAAGATGATAGGAACCAAGAAAACATAATCCCTTGCAGCTAACTTTAAAACATCTGCGCCTTTGGGAGGCTGAGGTGAGTGGATTGCCTGAGCCCGCGGGTTCGAGACCCGCCTGGGCAACTTGGTGAGACTTCATCTCTACAATAAATCAAAAAATCAGCCAGGCGTAGTAGCACATGCCTGTAATTCCGGCTACTCGGAAGGCTGAGGCAGAAGGATCGCCGGAGCCCAGCAGGTCGAGGCTGCGGTGGCCGGGAGCGGCCACTGCACTCCAGTCTGGGCGACAGAGTGAGACTCCAACTCAAAAAAAAAAAAAAAATCTGGCCTCATAGGGTGTGGAATAAATGAAAGCTGTGCAAAATCTAAGCAGAGAGGGAGCAGGGACCAGAAAGAGTAAAGAAAAATTCAAGTAGCCAGAAATGTCAGCCTTTCTCAGGTCATAAAAGACGACTGCAAAGAGAGGAATAAAAAGGGGGAGAAGAAAGAATGAGGTGAAAGAGCAGGAAAAGATAACTAGCTAGTAGAATTGATAGTTTTATCTCCCCACCTTCTACCTTTTGGAAGCTAAATAAAAGTTAAAAAAGTGTCCAAGATTATAGACAGTTTGCAAGGATCTCGTTTGATAGAATATGTTGGCCTATATCAGCCTAGAAAACTATGAAAACTTTAATTCTGAGGGGCTTCTTGAATTAGCAATTGTCTCAATAGTAAAAGCTAGCAATAAAAGAAAATCATTTTTATTTTTAATTGCACTCCCTTCCTATATACTAGGACTTTAAACTTCTTTCCTCAGGACTCAGTACTTCAAAGTCTTAAGTTGACACCCAATGTTATATTCAATTTTATTAATGGATGAATAAAAAAGAATGGGTGATACATCAGGAAACCTGATTATGGCCATAGATCCAAGGCACTTTCTACTTTACCGTAAATAAAGTTGATATTCTGATGTCTGATTAGTTTATTCCTTATTTCTGATCTTAGAGAAGAGGAAAATGTTATTTATTGTTTCATAAAACTCCCAATTAGTGAATCAGCTGGGAACCTTGATAGATAGTTGTAAGCACTGATATTTAAACTGAAATAGTCTATGGAATCCATGGAGGCATGAAGGTTATTGGTTCAATCAGGGTAGGAAGATTAAACATTAAACTTCAGCGTTTCATAAACTCAAGCCTCTCTGGTTTTTTATCTTGGTAATTTGTAACAGCTTCTGTGGTGATTATGCAGCTGTTTTTTTAACAGACATGGGCTGTGGGGGTTTCTACAAATTACCCTGTTTTTATGGGCACAGATTGGCTTTAGCAGGGACTATATCAACATTCATTCACTCAAAAATGCACAAATATTTAATGACAACCTGCTGAGAGTCAGGCACTGCTCTAAGTTCCTGGCATTCAACAGTGAACAAAGGCAAGGAGAACCAGGAATTCCTCAGACTGAAGGAAGGTGTCCAGTGTAAAATAACTTGGTTGTTTCGACCATATTGACAAGATAATATTAGAGAAAAGTGATATGATAAGCCATGTAGTTATTGGGGTTGGGGGGATGGGAGAAGCAGAAGAACATTCCAGGCATAGGAAACCTTAAAAAACTGGCACGCTCAAGTAAAAGCAAGGAGGTCAGTGGGTCTCAGAGTGGGCAAAGAGAAAAGCACTAGAAGTCCAGGAGGTAAGAGGAAGAAAAAGTCTAGAAACTTATTACAATTATGCAGACTTTGCCGTAGTAAAATGGGAAATTATCCGAGGGTTTCATGATCTGAATTTCGTTAAAAAATTCTCCTGTCTGTTGTATAAGAATAGACCATATGGGTAAGGGTGAAAGCAGGGAGACCAGCTGGGAGGCAGCTTCCTTTATTTTGGATAAAACATGGTAAATTGAACCAGGAGTCATCCCCAAAGAAGCAGTAAGAGGTGGCCAATTTTGACATATGTTTTAAAAGAAAGTCAACAGAATATCTTAGAATATAGGAAAGGAGAAAGGAAGAGTTAAGGATGACTCTAAGTTTCTTTGCCTGAGAAACTAGAAGAGTAAACTTGCTGTTTCATGAGGTAGAGTAGATTTCAGGAGTAAGATCAGAAGTTTAGTATTTGGATGTGTTAAGTTTGGGAAGTTTAAGAGATCTAATTTGACATGTTCAGTGTAGTCGGACACATGGTTCCGAAGAAACACTGGAGAAGGAAATATAAATTAAAGTCTCATCAGCATATTGATGGGACCTCAAGCCATAAGACTGAATGAGGTTTCTAAATGAGAAGAAAGAAAAGACCCAAGGACTGATCAATCTTAGTATCTCTGGGAGATACTAAAAGCAAAGACTTTTAGTCCCAACTGAAACTTACATCACAAAAGGTAGATTCCTTAGTCCATTTTGTGCTGCCATAACAAGATACCTGAAACTGGGTAATTAGTTTAAAAAAAAAAAGAAAGAAATTCACTTCTCACAGTTCTGAAGGCTAGGAAAGCCAAGATGAAAAAGTTAGCATCTAGTAGAGGGCTTTCTTGTTATGTTACCCTAGAATAGAAGGCAAAAGGACAAGAAAGAAACACCCTTCATCAAGTTATTTTATTAGGGTACCTAATCCCATTCACGAGGGAGGGAGGAGACCTCGTGGCCTAATCACCTCTTAAAGGCTCCTCCTCTTAATACTATCACATTGGCAACACCTGAATTTTTGAGGCGCTCCATTCAAACCATAGCAGCAGAACATCTGTTTACAGATCTTTAGTAGGTGAAATAGGATTATTTTATTTGAGTTGGTTCACAGTCAGAGCTATAAGCCAGAAGATTATTTGTCCTTAGAATTATTATGCCAGGCATATTTAGGCACCGTTAGATTGACTGTCTCAAATTCCTCTTCACCTTGTTTTCAATTACATATTCAGTTACGTGGGCGAGATTACGGGACTATGTCTTTCCCCAAGTTCTTAGTCACATACCATCATATGGCTTCAAGTTAGCTTTCTGAATTTTTGGAAACCCAGACTGCGGTTTCAAGCAAAAGAGATATAGGGAATGATATGAATGAGGGAGTGTAAGGAATGACCTGTAACCGACTGAAAATATAACTTGCATTTGGACTGAGGTGGATAGAAATTTGAAATACACATCACAAATACAATGAGGTAAAATGCTTTAAAGAGAATGTAGGTAATGAATGCTCTAGTCTTTGGAAACAAATCAAATTATAAGTGATGCAAGAGAAATTTCAGTAAAATTCAATAATTAATTATAATTAATTATAGTCAGAGAACACTGGCCCAAGACACGATCATACTCAGAAAAACTCTACTCTGACAAGGTTTTACCATGAGAGTGGAGCCTGAGAAAATATCAAGACATGAAGAATAAAAAGAATCTACTTATAGAAAAATTGAGATTTTAGAGTTCAACCCAGTCTGTGGAGAGAGAAAAAAATGATATTCCAGAAAGCATCCTAAAAAAGTGACAATAAAGGAGATATTTGTATTTGATCAGAGAGTGACTGGGGTTACAAGGATCTCTTCAAAGAAAAAGAGAAAGCAAACTATCAGGAAGTAAATAAAATGACTTCCCCACTGTAACACAATAACCCCAAATCCGAGAGAACGTGCATCTAATGTTTACCTTTTCCAAAAAAATCACCCTGAGATTTAGCAGGGAAAGACATTGGTTTCTTAAAACTTTCAGGAGGCACCAATGGCAGCAGGTGGTGAAGAATCTGTGACCCAAGACAGTATTGCAAGCCATTTTATAATCAAAGCAAGCAAGTTAATTATTCAAATACCCATACCGTGTTTACAATTACATTGACTAAGTGATGATTGTATTGTTTTCAGTTTTGCTTGGTCACCTGCATCCCATGACTCATTACTGGGAATAGACATACCCTTCAGAGATCAGTTTTGGCTAGAGACTGCTCCCTGAGGGAGGGGAAGAAAGAAGCCAGGTAGAGGGGGAAACAACCTGTATTTGGACAATGCCTCACACACACACACACAAAGATTTGAGATCCAAGAAAGTACAGTCATGAACTGCACTTCAGTCATCTATGGACTGTATACACAACAGTGGTTCTGTAAGACTATAACAGCTGCCCTATAGAGGTTACCACTTTTTATCTTTTGTACCGTATCTTTTCTATGTTTATGCGTGCAAGTTTTTACCATTGTGTTATAGTTGCCTACAGTATTCAGCTACTGTATTCTTACCTACAGGTTTGTGGTCTTGGAGCAATGGGCTACACCATAAAGCCTAGGTATAGTGTAGTAGGCTGTACCACCTAGGTTTGCATACTTAGTGATCTCCCTACAAGAACAGAATTGCCTAGTGACACATTTCTCAGAACATATCCTCGCAATGCATGACTCTACTGAGAAGTGTCTTTTTAAAGCTACAGATAGAACATCTACTATACACTCTAATGGGAAATTGTGCCTATAAAAATGCAGCCAGAAGAACTGAGCAGCTACAAAAAATGTGGACTGATCTGTAAAGATCAACAAAAATTATGTTAAGTGTAAGCAGATGAGCTTCAATGTACCATAGTTACTTTAAGTGGGTTCATAGGCATTGACTGATGATGCTTGAAGAAAATTCCCAGGAAATTTATGGAGTGACAATTCCTAGAGAATAAGGGTGACCATATAATTTATCATTCAAACTGAAATGCTTTTGAGACTGGAATGAGGAACTATAATAATGTATTAGTTTCCGAAGGCTGCCGTAACTAATTACCAAAAACATGGTGTTAAAACAACATAAATATATTCTCTGACAGTTCTGGAAACTAGAAGTCTGAAATCAAGATGTCAGCAGGTTCAAGCCCTCTCCATAGGCTCTAGAGAAGGATACAGTACTTTCTTACCTCTTCCTATTGGCTCCCAGCAAGCCTTGGTATTCCTTGGTGACAACTCCAATTTTGGCCTTCCTCTTCACATGAACTCTTCTGTGTCTCTGCACCTTCTTTCTTTCTGTCTCTTATTAGGACACCCATCATTGAATTTAGGTTTTATTCACCTAATCAAGGTTGATCTCACTCACCTGGAAATTCTTATCTTTACATCTGCAGTTATCCTTTTTCCAAATAAGGTCACATTATGAGGTTACCAGGGGACATATCTCTTTTGGGGTCCACTACTCAACTCACTACAAATAATTTCACCAGGACAATAGGACTATTTTGGGCAAGTCATATATATGTGATCGACCTAAAGAGAAGCACAAGAAAGATGAGAACTATTTTAAAAAGCAGGTCAAAACAATGATAGAACAAGCCCAGGCGTATCTCGAAGGCTAGTTGAATGAATATTTTTTTCTGGATGATAATTTCTCACTCCCTAGATTTAGATGCTGGTTACACAGTCAGCATCAGTTTGTGAAAACTCAGTGAACTATATGTACACACAATTTTCTGAATCTGAAACCCTTTTTTTACTTTTACTCTTAAAAAAAAAAAAAAAGGCTCATTCATTTGTTTTTCTAACATTCGCTGCCAGATTTTTTTACTCATTGATATGAAGGAAGACAAGATTCCCTTGCACAATGGATGCATTTGAATGACCAAATTTCAGTGTCTTTAAATCTCTAACAACAGTTAATACCACATGGGAATATACTGGAAATAAGGCATCATTTCTGGGAAAGCATTTTGCTCAGCAAACTCAAACTCACTCTTGAGTGGATTGTCTCAAAGCAAGGTTTTTGAAAATCTCATTGTGGTTACCAAATATAAAGCTGTTTTACTATCATCTGTCTGATTCATGTATCTATTTCTCAAATACTCTGAACTTGGAAGGGGTAGAGAGAGGAGTTATTAACTGGAACAGGAGATGGAAGGCACATCAGAGAGGACCTTAAATTACAAACTGTAAGGATTTAAGACATTTTGAGAAGGTTTCTAAGACTATTTGAGGGCAGAGAAGGATATTATTGTTGTGGAATAGGCTTTCCCCTTTCAATCCCTGGTTCTAAGTAGAATAACTAATACCTCAGACTTTCCTTTGTGCCTAAGATGTAGATGGTGGTCATGTATGCAAATCAGCATTTGCTCTGCTCTCTTAGACTCAGAGGCAGGCAGGTTCACTTAGTTTCAGTGACAGAGGCAATTACATTGAGTTTACTATTTTGGTTCTAGACATCATAAAACATCTTCTATTCCTCAAAAATTCTTTGAGATTCTTTTTCTAACCTTTTTCTCATTTAGTTTTGTTATTTCCTTCCAAAGTTGAGGACATTTTTCTAAAGAGTGCCTGGAAATTAATAGAGAAATAAGCATTATTACCAACTGAAATAAATGCCATTGATGTTCTCTTCTGGTGTATAATTTTTTGTCATATCCTTTTAGTGAATAGAAATGAGAGTTATTCCTTTAACCCTGTCCCTACCCAATTCCCCCCTTCATTTTTTTCCCTTTAAAGATGAGCTGTCACCTTTAATTCTCCTACCCCTGAGGTTCCACATCCTCTTGACTTCCTTCCTCTCAATGAGTAAAACACATTGTAATTTAAGGTCCTCTCCGATCAATTGTAATTTAAGGTGCCTCCCATCTTCCTTTCCAGTTAATAACTACTGTCTCTACCCCTTCCAAGTTCAGAGTATTTGAGAATAGATACAAAAATTAGGCCGATGGTGGTAAAGTCCCTTGGCTATTACATTATGGCTTCATATTTGATGATCCTTCAGCTTGGGCCACTCTTGATCCAAATTTTCACATTGTTGGTTCTTCTATAGCATTCCATTATCCTGCTTACTTTTCTTGACATTATATGAAATTTTCTTATTTCATCATCTATTCACTTACTTATAACAGAAAAAGTGCATGCAGGAAGGGGCACCAATATATGCCCAGCCCAAAAGAGTGCTTGGAATAATAACTGGAGTTATTATCAGTGCCATATAATAAATGAATATATATTCCAGGCCCTAGGAGAGAAGAAAAATATTTGTTTGTTTTAGCTTTTATCCACTTTAAGGTTATGGCTTAGTGCTAAAAAAGTCCAATGCATTTCCTGCTATGAAGTAGCTTATGAGGTAGTTGAGGAGAAATAAGACATAAGGATAAAATCACTAAGATCACAAAGCAAAAATTACAGATACCTAAAAAGAGGGACCAAAAATATGTGCTAATGAAGAAATTCATCTGCTGACATTTCAGGTTGAACATGAGTATAGAAACTCCCATTTTCAAGATCACAGGAGTGGGGACCACTGACTTTGAACTACTAAGCCCCAAATTACAGGCACAAATGTATTATAATTGAGTTAGTGAGTCAGAGAGGAGTGGGTGGAGAAAGAGAAAATCCTTTCAGAAAATCAGTTTAGTGCAGAGATTGCTCTTGTGATAGAAGCTGCTGTGCATGTTTGCAAATCAGAAAATGAGTGAGGATTCAGTTTTTCCAAACCTTCCACAGCTGGGGCTGTTACATGGAATGACCCCCCCCCCAAAAAAAAACCAAAATTATCTCTTAGAGGGCAAGTCCCTTGTAGTATACTCTAAATTTGTTTCTCGGGTTCAAATGGTCAACCAAAGTTTTTAACCTGGAAGTTTTGAGAAGGTTGTGCTGTGATTTGAGGAAGAAATATCCCAAGTTGTGGCAAACAGGTGACTGGTTCTTCCACCATGACAGGGCACCTACTCACACCGTGCTAAGTGTCCAGCAGTTTTTCACCAAAACAACATGATCATCGTGTCTCTCCTTATTCACCTGATATCACCCTGAGTGATTTTTGTTCGTTTGTTTGTTTCCCTGGATGAAAAAAGTCCTTAAAGGGAAACCTTTTGCTGATATTGAAGAGGTGAAACAAAAAAATGGTGGAAGCACTAAAAGGCATCAAAAATTGATGAGTTCAAAAACTCGAGCAGCGTAAAAAGCATCTCGATAGGTATATTGCATCAAATGGAGAGTACTTTGAAGGTGACTGAAGCTTAAACATATAAAAATAAATACACAATACTTTATAAATAAATTCTTGTTTTGGGGGGTCCCCTCATATATGCGATTTCCTAATGTTACTTTTAATGAGTGGTTATAAAGTAATAATAGCAATAGTAACAGTGATGAGTAAATACTAACAGCATCTGTTCAATTTCTATGTAAACGTATTTTGCGAGAGAAAAATTTAGTTTTTTTTTAACCCACTACAGATGAAATTATTCTCATCTCAGCTGAGAATTCACTTCAGAAAGAATAGCATCAACTGCTCTATCTCTGTGCCAGATAAAGTCTACAACTCCCTTTATAACCTGATACATTGTCCATGAGTGGTTTACCCCACAACTGGACTTTTTCACAGTTATTTGAGTAAAGTCTAAGAGAAGCTCCTTCACATGCTCAAGAATGCATTGACTGAAGAAATAGTGCACTTCTTATGGGCAAAACTCTGAAATAATGGGCATGGCTTGGGAAAGTTGCCTGCCAGGGAATTTGTGGTTCAGATAAATCATTTATTGAAACTTGCAAACCAGTTCACCCTCCTCCTATCCGTTAACCAGACTTGTTTGTTCAGAATGGTGGGAAAGTGGTGGTGTGAAACCAGACAGCCCTAGTCTCAAATAAGCCCTAGTCTCAAAAAAAGTCACATTATGTTTCAGAATATCAATCTCTCCAGGTGTGGAGTGAGAAAAATAGGGTCGTGAAGACTATTTGACATATATAAATCTTCTGGTACATGGTTGATGTTCAATTACTGTTACTCATTGTCATATGTTTCTAATGGGAAGAGTATAAGGATGAAATCATAGTTCTCTTCTTTAATCAATTTCCCTTGAGAAATGGATTTATGTTTTCTCTGTCTAATAAATTGCTAGAAAACCCCGTTTTAAAAAAATGACAGACTGTCTGTTCTTTTTAAATCACTGGTTATGAAGACTGAATTAATTGACTGCTTTACTCTTCCCTCTTCATTGACCCAGAAACAAGATGTCTTGGTTTTCAGCCCCAGTGGATTCCCATATCTCACTCCCAAACAAAACCAAGGACAAAGACATGAAATGCACACCAAAGAAAGTTTGAAAATCCTCCTTCTGGAATCATTGCTAATGACTTGATAATTGTTTGGACGATTTGCCAAGAGTGCATCTGACATGGTCACATCTTAGAAATGACTATTTCAAAGCTATCCTCTTTGGCTTCAAGACTTAAGCTACTTCAGATTTCTAGCTGAAGATTTACTAAAGAAATATAAATTGGTGACATTTTGATTGGTCAAATTATGTCACATACCAGCAGCTCTTATGAAGGCTGAAAAGGAAGAGTGTGGTGGAAAGATGTCCTCAAACAAGACTCAGAATTGTGGAGCGTTTAATAAGAGTGAGACATAGATTATACTTTACTGTACCTTTGCAAAGCATCTCAATAAACAACACATTCTCACAGGCTGTGCATTATTTCACTTAATGTTAATGATTGCACTGTGTTGGGAGTTACTGTCAGTGCCATCTTACAGATGAATGATTGAGCCACAGGAAGACGACCATCTGATAAGTGGCAGATCCTATATTTAAACTCATGTAAAGATAAAACATCATACTGACTAAGAACCAGGAGTTTTGATATTTGTTTCTCAAGGCAACCATGCAAGAAAGGTGATATTTTCTTAGACTTTGAAGAGGCTAAGACACTTGCCCTCAAGAGCTATCTTTTGTCTGAGAGTTCTTAGGTAAAGGGAGTTTTCAGTAAATGAATACTGGGGTATCTCACCTAATTCAAGAAAGAGTGAAAAAAGCTGAGCATAGCAAAGACAGGGATGGAGTTGAGCCCTAGAAAGAGCTGAATATAGGGTCTTGAATGTTTCTAAGACTTTCTCTGTCTCATGTATGCTTCATACACTGATGGTTTTATTTTCTCTCAGTGAAGACAGACTTTCTTCATGGTGGGTGTCAGGGTCCCCTGAGCCTCCTATGCCTCAGCTTCATCATTAAAAATGAGAAGTTTTTTAGGTTTTTTTAAGATCCTGTTTCAAAAATCTTAGGCGAATGACCTAGTTGCTCAATTTGGTTTTGATGCTCACTACTGGACCAATTAGTTGTGATCAGTAGGACAGGGCCCTCTAAGAACATGGAGACTTACTCTATGACCACAGAATTGGAATGGATGTTTTAGTCTGAGACGAAGGGGAGAATGCTAGGTAGACAAAATGATAAGTGTACATCTCAAGATTGTCGCATATCAGCCTGATATTGTACCCTATAACCCATCAGCCTCTTGAATCTCTGTTCCCATATTTATCAAAGGTAGAGAAAACCTGTCATTTAAAAAGAATAAAGATGGAGGGGGAGAAGGGGGAAGGAGGAAGGAAACAAAAGAGCTGGATAATGTTACAGATACAAAGTCATCCGTGTTCTTAAAATAATCTCTTTTATGGATAAGGAAACTGAGACTCAGAGAAGCTAAGTAACTTGTTCAGAATCACAGAGCTAATAAGTGACAGAAGCAGGGTTTAAACCCCAGCTGACTGTCTCCAGAGTCCGCATTTATAACCACTATCCTCTAAATCTTCTCAATGAGCATAGAGAGCAATAAATATGGAGGTGCTGCCCCGGAAAGGGAGAATGAAAACAACTATAACAGGTGTGTTTAAAATAGTGATTTCCAGAAAACGAGCTAGGACACCAGGAAGGGGAAAGGAAAGATGAAAAAAATGAAATGATTTGCCCAACTAAAAGGAAAGATGGTGTAAAGCACAGATCTCCTGGTTTGCATTCAGAAGAATTTGTCCATCTCAAAGAGCGTTGTCAGAACAGGGCAGAGATGTTTTTCAAGGCCATCCTGAAGCTGGTGTGCAATGTCAAGCAACAGGGGCTGCTCTTGGCCAACAATGTGATCCTGCACAAGTGCTTGACCTCCGTTAGCCTATTTTTTCATTATCAAGAGAATAGACTGGAAAAGCTCAAACATCTCTGGAGTCCATTATGCCATATAGTCAGCTGCATCCCAAACCCAGGTGAGTGGCTTAGATTACTATTCCTTTTCTAGAACAGAGTCCTTTTAGAAGAATCGGAGACTATGTCCTCAGATTCTTCCCGAATTTGCCACCCTGGCCACATGTCACACTCACCAGGAACAGTTAGAGAATCTATTTTCTATATATGTACGTGGCCAGTTGCTCAGCCCCACTGTGATAAAATCATGAATCATAGTTACTGGATCTCAATGAAGCAAATATAATGAGGCAGGGAAAATCTCTCAGAAGGCATACCCGAGACAGACTACAAATGAAGTGTTGCGGTTTTTTTTCAAATCATGAGATCATTCAGATTCTTTCACCCTTTTTCATGACATACATTCTTTCACTCCCCAATGCATCCACACCCCAAGATAGGTCCTTGTCTTCCTACCCAAACCGCTATCTCAGGACAAGCTCTGACTCAATCGCAGACCCTAACATGGTGCCTAGCTCTTCTAACCAAGAAGGTGAGAGCTGGGGCTGGCTATGGAAAGACAATTTTAATGGAGTATCTGCTGAGTATTGAAGACAATCTGTTTGTGAAGCTAATTAACGGAATTCACTTAGAGGAAAGATGGTGCTAAGAATTCTTTTTGCTTTCAGAAAGGGCTGAGTAGGAAAATCCTCCCCCAAAAGCATGCCCCCACCTTATATGTCACTTGGAAGTCACAGCAAACATTCTGAAGGTGCTGAATATATTTTTCCAATTGCACTTTAGCTTTGTAATTACAAGGGTCTAAAAAAAAACCTTGATTTGACTTTTCAGTGACTTACGGTGAAACTTCCTCGCCAGCACAAGTTAGGCAATTTTTACTACTCCTGTGGAATAGGACAGATCGTGAAGCAGCAGGATAGGAAAGTGATTTTTTTGTCTTCTCCAGTGTTCTATTTTGCCTCTCATTTTCATTTTCCACTTTTAAATGCTAGCTAGTGAGCACCCAATTCTGTGTGCAGGGATTGTTTTCTGATTTCAAAGCCCTACAAGGCCAAATTCAAATAGGAACGGGGACTTATTTCAGCTAAGCTCTGGAGAGTATGGAAATGCAAGAGATTTCTGTTTTCCTCATTACATGTGTATTATTCTCTGCTATTTCAATGAATTTTAAGGACAAGGCAATGTGTTGATTCTGTCTTTCACCATTACTCAAATACCATTCAGGGACTTTAATTTTGTTTCTTTCCCGATTTTCTTTGTGTAGGATTTGCTTTTGCTGCTGTTGTTTTTTGTTTGCTTGCATGTTCATTTGTCTGCTTGTTTTTCTCATTTAATCTTCCTTAAGTTGATTATTTTTTTCTAAACAATCACTCTAGTTTGCATTCATCTAAAAATAACTCACAACCCTTCAGTCACTACTTGGTCTACTGACAGTTTATTTCAAGAGGCAGAACATATGATGTGCTTTCAGTCCTGAAATTCAAAACACTTAATAGCTAATGATGAAAACTACCAGATCTGTAGCGAGAGGAAAGCTATTGGATTTATCTAAGTTTTTCTCATCCAGGGTTATGCCATTTGCCTATGTTGGGGGCTCTCCAGAAGACAATTCCAAAGTTTGAAAGACGTTTCTTTCAAGTCCTAAACGGGGCCTTGAGCTCAATCCAACCCAGCTTAAGCTACAAAGAACCTCTATCTCTGGCAGCTCTGGGTTTCCCCTTTGCTCGCACTAAGGGCTATGAGCAAGCAGCCAGCTATGCTATCCCCAGACCTGGGTGGATCTGAAGACAAAAGACACAAAGACATGCTTCACAGGGTTACACCCTCTACAGCAACCCGTCCTAACTTCCCCCAAAGCATGGACCTTAGCACACTTTTATTTTCAGGAGAAGATGATGTAAACCAAAGACTGCGTGAATATCACCCAAGAAGATACAGAGGCCTGATCAAGGGTAGAATGCTCATCAGAGCGACATTTAAGGAGACTAACAGAGGTCATGTCTGATAATGTCCTCTGAGAGAAGAGATGCTATTCCTGTTCTTACCATAGTGCACTCAAGGGCACTCTGGTGGGTATTTGTCTGATATGACACCAAAAGCCTGAGAAAGTCCCCACATGCAGCAAAATTTAAAAAGAAGACAGGAAAGAGAAAAAGAGAAAAAGAAAGAAAAGAAGGGATAGCAGGCAGCACAATCCCACCCACCTAGGTGATCATTTAAGACCTCTAAATATTCACTAATTAGAGCATTAGAACGTATTCCTTCTGAATATCAGCCTCCTTGGAGAGGTAGGTCTTTCACCTGTGAAAGTTGTTAGTGACTGAACAATTCAATTGGAAGCAATGATAGGAATCTCTTGGGCTTCTGGAGGGAATGGGGCCAGAACTGGTGTAAGGCAAGCCATTCAATAAGGCAGTCATTCTCAGGTATTACACAGGAAGGGAAAATGAAAACCACTGCAACAGGTATGTCTAAAACAGTACTTTCCAGAAAATGAGCTAAGACACCAGGAAGGAAAGGAAAAAATGGAAAAAAATGAAGTGATTTGCCCAACACATGCACCAACTAAAAGGGAAAGGTGGTGTAAAACACAGATCTCCTGAGTTGTAGTCAGGTGAAGTTTTCTTTGCTTACTTTTGTGTTGTTTTAGATCCATGATTTTTGTTTTATGCTGGTTATTGATTGCATAAAACAGTTTTTACGTTTTATTATCTCAACACCTTTTCAGTTATTTTGACATAGCTGAAAGGGCTATGCATTCTGGTTTTATCACTTACCAATTTATGAGACTTTGACGAAACATTTACCATCCCTGAGTCACAGTTCCTCATCTGCAAAATGAGAATGTTCTAGAACTAAGTGAGATCCTTTTTTTTTTTTTTTTT
>NW_007248083.1:187641-237979 GCF_000164805.1 Carlito syrichta | reverse complement strand
TATAGGATTAGGCCAGGCTTGGTGGCTCAGCCTGTAATCCCAGCACTTTGGGAGGCCGAGGCAAGTGGATTGCCTGAGCCCACGTGTTCAAGATCAGCCTGGGCAACTTGGCAAGACCTTGTCTCTACAATTAAAAAAAAAAATCAAAAATTAGCCAGGCATGGTAGCATGCACCAGTAGTTCTGGCAGCTTGGAAGGTTGAGGCGGAGGGATCACCAGAGCCCAGCAGGTTGACACTGGGGTGGCCATGAGCATGTCACTGCACTCCAGCCTGGACAACGAAATAAGACTCCAACTCAAAAAAAAAAAAAAGTGGATTTGATGCTAGCATTTGTAGATTCACCCTTTCTTAGTGTAGGTGTGCTAGAATTAATTGGTAAAAGAAATTTCTCCTGTATGCATAGGTTTTAATTTTTTCCCAGTAAATTAATTCAGCTGTAAACCACACCAGGCAGACATTAGAGTTTCTTGAATGGATAATACGCATTTCATAAATTCCTTTACACAAAAGACTCCAGTGAGTCATGCTTTCAAAAGTGCCTGGAGATGGATTTATGCCACATGACAGTCATAATTGTTCATTTGAAGCAGTTACACTGTCTGCTGGGTAAATAACGCACGTTGTATAAATCACATTGATGCTCTGTTTACACAATAGGCTGTAACTATTCCAGAGGAGCCCACACAATCTGATACAAGAACATTTTATAAATGATGTAAACACAAGGCAAGTTTAAGTTAATCAAAAGAAGCAATCCCAGAGGAGGACAGGTTCAGGAAGGCCTGAAGGAGATAGAATAAACAAAATATATGCCTTTGGTAAAAGTTTATATTAGCTAAGTCTCCTGGCTTGCAAATAACCAGAGTCAATTACATTTCCTTAACAACAACAACAAAGAAAGTCATCGTTTTAGTGTTCTTTTAGATCCATGATTTTTGTTTTACGCCGGCTATTGCATAAAACAATATTTTGTTTTATTCTCTCAGCATCTTTTCTGTTATTTTGACATTGCTGAAAGAGTTTTGGATTCTAGTTTTATCACTTACCAATTTACACGACTTGGGAAAAATTATTTACCATCCCTGCATCACAGTTCTTCGTCTGTAAAATGGGGATGTTGGGGAGCGGGTCAACCGGGAGTCCGATAATCTTCAAAAATATATTGAGGTGCTTCACAGAAACCAAAAGTCAGAATGAAACTAGACTTTACAGAGGAACTGGGGCTAGGAGAGGGAATTCTGCAAAAACCCAGAACATTTCCTTTTTTGTCTTTCTTCCCTTCAAAACTTCATTCTACTTTCTGGTCGTAAACTAGTCTTCTTTGCTTTGTCTGTGCGGCCTCAGAGCTCCTGAGTTTCCCTGTCACTGTTCTAGCCACATGAGGGGACAGATTCCCTGTCTTTAGGTCTTAGGTACAATTTCTAAGGAGGGAGATTCTCATTAACCCACTTTGTGTCAGATCCTCCCCCACCTTCCCCCCACCTCCAGTAAGTTATGAAAAGGAATAAGAAACATATAGAGCAGTCATAGCTGACTAGAGCACATGCCTGCATGTGAGGAAGGAGTTCTCGGAGGAAAGAATGGCTTAGAAACTGAAAAGAATCTAAACAAGCTACCAGAAATGCTGTAACCTTGGTAAGCTGAGGAGCACACTTGAGAATAGACTCAGGAGATACTGAGCTGCTATAGACATTCCATTCCTACCCTCATCTGAGAGAGGGAGCGGAAGGGAGAGGGACCAGCAATTCTGCTGGGATATTTCCTGTTTTATGATGACTCAGTTTACCTTCATTAGGATTGTTCTATACTAATGAAACACTCATGTCTTGGCAGCATACACTGCAAAATTAACAAAAAATAAACCCCCAAACCAAAAATTCTAAACATAAGAAAGAAGAGTGTTTTTTTTTTTTGGTGTTTCCTTTTTGTAGTGTGTACATTTAAAAACAGCTTAAAGTGTTTGAAAATTTCTATGCATTAACTTTAGGGTCCAGAGCAGAAACCTATGAATATACTGAGCATTTTATAAGTATCATGAGATTAATATAGGGTTATAATTACAAATTTAACTTCATTTATAAAACTCGTTTGCATGACCCAAAATGTCTTAGTATGTGTGACTTTGGCTAGTTCCTGACTTGCCAGGAAGAATTATCACAGCTGATATTCAAAAACAGTGTTGAGATACGTTTTTTTAAAAGAATTCATGGCATAAATACTTCCTACCATTCTCAACTTTGAGCGTGGCCCTCATTCTTGGAATGTCCAAAACCACTGCTTTCCTTTTCTTGTGTCTCTCCTTCTTTCTCACTTTTATTGCCAGTGGCTCTCACAACCAGAGATGAACACTCAACTATCAGCTATTGACTCCTCAAATGGTTCAATACGCATGTAAGTAGAATAGGAGGTATTTGTGGAGTGTTTGGAATACTCCTCGTCAGCACTACTTCCTGTCCTACCATCATGGACCTCATTTGGTGTCAGAAGTGTCAATTCAAATTGTCATTATATTTTTTGAGCTTACTGGGTTTTTTCTTTTGTAGAAAATAAAAGAAAGTTTAAGGAAAAGATTCTACCAATCAGAGATGATCAAGATTAACATTTTGATTTCTTTCCTTGCAGTTATATTTATTGATCATTTTATTTAAGTCGAGTCTATAATGTTCTGCAATACTGCACACTGTTCTTATAAAAGTGCTAAGTATTTTCATAAATATTTTAAGGGTTATAATACATTATTTCTTATTCATGTTTCATCATTTCTCTCATTATATCTCTTTTAAAAAATATTTAGTGTATTAGACCATTTGGGGTGCTGTAACAAAATATCATAAACTAAGAAGCTTATAAACAGCAGAAACTGAATTCTCATAGTTCTGGTAACTATGAGATCTAAATTCTAAACATGAGAAAGATGGGGTTGTGGTATTTCCTTTTTGTATTCTTTTAAAAGCAGCTTAAAAGTGTTTGCAAATTTCTATGCTTTAACTTTAGGGTCCAGAGCAGAAACCTGTATACTCAGCATTTTATAAGTATCATGGAATTAATATAGGGTTATCATTACAAATTTAACTTCATCATTTATTTAGATTCCGTGTCTGGTGAAGGCCTGCTTCCTGGATCATAGATGGTGTCTTTTTGCTGTGTCTCCACAGCACCAAGGGATCTCTGGAGTATCTTTTGTAAGGCCACTAACCCTATTCATGAGGCCACTGCCTTTAGGACTGATCAGCTCCCAAAGGCCCTACCTCTTAATAACATCATCTTGGGGTTAAGATTTAAACATATGGATTTTAAGAAAACACAAACATTCAGACCATAGTATTTAGGTTATTTGCAACTATTTAAATATATATTACCAGATTACCTTTTAGAAACATATCAATTATTATTTTCACAGGTTCATGCAAGTGTCCTATGGGACAAAGAAACCCCTTTGAGAACACTAACTGTTGACTTTGAATGATTACAAATTTTGTAAATAAAATGCTGTGTCCCTACTTTAATTTGTTCCCTATTTTACTTTAATTTTTTTAATGTTATAGTTCTTGAATTTATTAGCCATTTTGTTTCTTCTTGTATTAGTTAAAACTATAAATAGTTTACACATTTTGATTGTTTACTTATATAGTGTTTTTATTCATTATTTGTTTTAATTGCTTATATAGTCTGCCATTTTTTTAACACATGATTTCTTTGAGTTTGAGTTTTGCCTCCTAAAGTTAAGTGATTTTTTTTAACCTAATAAATATTTGGATATTTATATTATCAAATCTGTCAATATTTACCTTTGTAATTTTTTCCATTTATTCTAAACATACAAAGTTTTTGGCATGAAAAGATTTTAAAATATATTCCTAAATTTTATCCTACTCTTAATATATCTTTATGTTTTTTACATTAACTGATATAAGTGGTATGCGATGGATACAAATTTATTTTCTTTTTTTAATAGTAGGCCAAGTTTCCCTGTACTGATTACTAAATCAGCTTGTCCCAAAGTTCCACTCAATCTACAAATTTCTTCTTTAAAAAGAAGAGAAAGAAGAAGGAGGAAGAGGAGGAGGAGAAGAAGGAGAAAATTTTTAAATTCTCTGGTTAAATCATTTAGCCAAACGCTACATAGTATTTCTCTTTTTTGTTACTTTACAACGTACACATGTTTTTAACATATTAAAGGCTCCGAATTGTTCATTCATAAAGGAGGCTATTTAACTGTTTGATTCTACATTTTCCAAATTCATCTAAACATTTTTAAGTCATCTCTTCACAAAATAAAGGCAAAAGGAAAATAATGCAAAGCAGATTATTCACTGAAGAATGCTCTTAATTTGAGGAGTTCGTTAACTTACTTCAAGACATAGAAGAATGGAGATTGCAGGCAACATTTAGCCAACACTTACTCAACAGCAGACATATCAAACATCTCCTTGGCTCAGTACAATCCTGTAAAGTGGTTCCATTCCATATGTCAGTTTTCAAAGAGACATTTCAGTTTTAGGGAACTTAAATACAATACCTTATTCAAAGTGACACAGTGGCAAATGATGTTATTATCCGAACCTAAGTCAGAATTTCTGCAAGGCTGATGTTCTTCCTTCCTTCCTTCTTTTTTTTTTTTGAGTCGGGAGTCTCACTCCATCACCCAGGCTGGAGTGCAGTGGCACGCTCACGTCCACCCCAGTGTCGACCTGCTGGGCTCCAATGATCCTTTCAAGTAGCCAGAACTGCAGGTGCCTGCTACCATACCTGGCTAACTTTTATTTATTGTACAATGAGACAGGTCTCGCTAAGTTGCCTGGGCTTGCCTTGAACCCCCTGGCTCAGGCAATCGCCTCGCCTCAGGCTGGCCAATAAACTTCTATTCTTTTGTAAAAACAAGGATCCTTGAACCTTTTAAGGGAAGAAATGCAGTTTGAATTTCTGATGCTTCAGTTGTAAAGCATCTTCTAACAAATTTATACAAAATCATGTGATTGTTCAAATCCCTTCCTTTCTAAATAGCAATTCCTTTCCATCTCCTACCTCATCTTTTTGGGAAAAGTTCTTCCTTTACTATAAACTTTGTAATCTCCTGATCCTAGATAAAGAGATGGAACAAGAAACTGACTCTCCTTATTAAGCCATACAATGAATCACTGGTGTAGGTGCATTCTGGGCAAATCATTATCAAATGGACTGTCTCACTCTGGATAAAGTCAGTCATATGCAGAGAAAGAAAAAAGCCACACCAAACTCTGGAACCAGGTGGATATTATGTCTGTAAGCAGTTTTCTGGTCTGCACTGGATTTAACAGATTAACTCCAAGTTCAGTGATTAATATTGCAGCATATCCAACTTGGAAAACAAGGAGTTAAGACTCAGGATGGGTAGTTAGTTTAAGGAGGAGGAGAAGGCATTGGTAAAAGATTTAAACTGTTCAGAGTATTTTACTACAATGGGAGGTTGGGAGCAGGTGTGGCTGTTTTTTACTTCAGGTTCAAGTTTTTTAGTGATGCATAAAGTACAATACCATGCATTTAGTAGATGCTCAAGGAAAAATTCAAAGTAAGCCAGGTGCAGTGGCTCATGCCTGTAATCCTAGCATTTTGGGAGACTGAGGCAAGAGGATTTCCTGAGCCCAGGGGTTCTAGACCAGCCTGGGCAACTTGGGGAGATCTCATGTCTACAGTAAACCAAAAAATCAACTGGGCATGGTGGTGCACACCTGTAATTTCAGCTACTTGGAAGGCTGAGGCAGAAGGATCACCTGAGACCAGCAGGTTGAGTCTGCAGTGGCCTTGAGCATGCCACTGCACTCCAGCCTGGGTGAGAGTGAGACTCCCACTCAAAAAAAAAAGAAAAAGAAAAATTCAAAGCAGTTGAACAGTATTAAAAATGTCAAGAATTACCAAAACAAACAAAAAAAAGAACTTAAAACAATTGACTCTACAAATAGACAAACAGAATCATCAAAAGCAGACAGATTCCCCAGTATTTTACAAAGAGGGATTTTGACAGAATTTTGCAAATAACCCACATCATTATAGTCCATCCCTCAAAGAAGATGAATAAAAGACGACCTGAAACTAGTCCTTTTACGTTGGCTTTCAGTTGCACTAAACCACAAAAGTACAAAATTGGTATCTCACCAGCAGTGGGGACCAGGCAGCAGAGAAAGTGTGGGGAAAAATTTGTTCTGTTAGTGCCTTCTCCAAGTGAAGTGACCGCCAGAGGTATCCTGGTGAATGTTTTTTCTGATCCAGTAGTGCTTTTGACAGAGGAGGGACTTTCTTATAGTTCTAAAATAAAGTTATTATAGGGGATTTCTTGTCCTCAGTTTAACTTTTTTTAAAATCTTTCTTTCTTGCAGCAGATAACCTAGCATATTTTAGGGATGTCTCTTCCCTTCTCTGGAACTTAAAGCAAAACAAATTTTTTGAGGACCCAAGGACATCCAGAAGGAAGCATGTCTTATTTTAAAGAGTAGAGACTTGGTCAATAGGAAGAGTAGGGCTGGAAGTTCATTTCTAACCTGTTACTATTAATAGTTATGTGACCTTGAACAATACTTATCTAATGCATCCAAGCTTCAATTTAATTTGGTGTAAAAATAAGGATAATGGTACCTATTTTATGGTGTTGTTAATAGCATTACAGAGATAGTATATGAAAAAGCTAGACCCAGCAGAGGTTCTTAATAAATGATTGATAGTTTATTTATTTCTGTCTCTATTGAGGATACTTTTGTGTCCATTAATATCTGTCAGGAATACATGAGGTAGTTCTCAGGATCTATTGACCTCTGTTTAACAAATACAAGTAAAAGGATAAACTATAGAAAGTCAACATGAATTTAGGTCAGTAATGCTCATATAAAACCTTATCTTCATATTGCCCAAGAGTCAAGGTTGGTGTGAAGTCTTTTGATGGATGAGGAATAATTTCTAATGAGTTAATATAGAAATGTGTTTCATGTCTCCCTAGCTTCTTCCTCCCTACTCTTCCTCTGTCTTAGTCTACTCAGGCTGCTATGACAAAGTACAATCAAGAGGGTAACTGAAACAACAGACATTTATTTCTCACAGTTCTGGGGGCTGGGAAATCCAAGATCAAGGTGCCAGCAGATTCATTTCTTGGTGAGGGCTCTCCTCCTGGCTTGCAGATGGCTGCCTTTTTACTGTATCTTCACATGGAAGAGAGCTCTGGTCTTTTCTTAAAGGGTTACTAATCTCATTACAGGGACTCTACTCTTATGAACTCATCTAAATCTAATTATCTTCCAAAGGCATCACCTTCTAATACCATCACTTGGGTGGCTAGACCTTTAACATATGAATTTTTTTTTTTTTTTGAGTTGGAATCTCACTCTGTTGCCCAGACTGGAGTGCAATGGCACACTCCCGGCCACTGCAGCCTCGACCTGCTGGGCTCTGGTAATCCTTCCGCCTCAGCCTTCCAAGTAACTGGAACCACAGGTGCACGCTACCACGCCTGGCTAATTTTTTGATTTATTGTAGAGATGAGGTCTCGCCAAGTTGCCTAGGTGGGTCTCGAACCCACAGACTCAAGCAATCCACTCACCTCAGCCTCCCAAAGCGTGGGATTACAGGCTGAGCCTCCGAGCCTGGCTAACATATGAATTTTAAAGGACATAAAATTCAGTTCACAAAATATTTTCCACTTTCTCATCATCCCACCCCTGCTTGTACCTTCTCAATGTTTGAGGTCTATTTAGTTAGCAAATACCATTGCTATGGAAAAGTTTGTTATTGGGGTTGTTTGCTTTTTTGGCTTTCAATCCACTTGAGTTCCTTGTAGATCCTGAATGTTAGACCTTTGTCAGTTGCATAGCTCACAAATATTTTTTCCCCAGTCTGTGGGTTGTCTCTTTACTCTCTTGATGGTTTCTTTTGCTGTGTAAGAACTTTTCAGTCTGAAAGGTCCCACCAATCTATCTTCGCTTTTGTTGCATTTGCTTTTGAGGACTTGGCCATGAATTAATTACCTACTCTGATGTCAAGGAGGGTGTTCCCGGTGTTCTCTGTGTTTTCTTCTAAGGTTCTTACAGTTTGAGATTTTTACATTTAAGTGCTTGATCCATTCTGAGTTAATTTTTGTATATGGTGATAGGTAGGGGTCCAGTTTCATTCTTCTACATGTGGCTAGCCCGTTTTCCCAGAACCATTTGCTAAATATGGTTTGCTTTCCCCAATGTTTTTTATTAATAGTTTTGTTGAAGATGAGTTGGTTGAGGGATTGTGGTCTTTTTTCCAGATTTTCTGTCCTGTTTCATTGGTCTGTGTGCCTATTCGTGTACCAATACCATGCTGTTTTGATTACTGTAAACTTATAATAAAGTTGAAAGCCTGGAAGTGTGATGCCTCTAGCTTTGTTCCTTTGCTGAGAAGTGCTTTAGCTATTAGTGTTGTTTTTTGTTTCCATATAAATTTCTGTATTGTCTTTTCTAGATCTGAGAAAAGTGATGTTGGTAATTTGATAGGGATTGCATTGAATCACCGTGGGTAGGATGTGTTAGGGTATGGACGGACCGGGTGAGGGTGGAGAGGCGAGACGAGAGGCACGCAGCACTGCCGGGGTTGGCAAGCCAGAGGTGCGCTGGCAACACAGAGATCCGAGTAGTTGCAAAGAATTGCGACACACAGAGGTGAGAAAAGAAAAGATTTATTTAAGAAAAGTTCACCCCCCACAGACAGGGAGTGAGCCTACACTCTAGGTGAGTGTGGCCGCATAGCCACCCGGAGTCCTGTCTTAAATCCTTTTCTTGGAGATGTTGCACGTGACTGCCGTGACTGCTGTGACTTCCTTGTCGACCACCTGTGGATGTCTTGGAGATCCTGTGCCACAGAGACCCATTAATGTTCGCCCACATTATCACAGCCCCTAGAGAAGGGCATGACAAGGATTCTAATGCTCCTGCACCTTCCCAAGCGACATTCCTTAGACCTAATGGAGGGTGCACCTTCCCTTATCTCCTAGGCATTCCCAGTAGGTAGCTTTGGAAAATCCTTGGCTTCCCTGTAGATAGGACCCAATTTACTGGAAGATCAAATCCCCACCTGCTCCCCTTCTGAGCAGTTATAACTTTTGTAATTACAAGTTTCATGACTTTTACAGTCCTTGCCCAATGCATGGTGTCCTAGGCCTTGTAAATTCCCTTTACTCTAGGCAAGCTTGATTGCCACTGTGAGATGCCTCAGATACCTGGAAGTCTGTTTCTGAAAAGAAGAAAGTCAGTAAAGTTAATTATACCTAAAGTGTGAATTTCTCCAAAAGCATAGCTTCTATTTTCTCATCATTGTGTCAGGGTTTAAGAACAAGATGAAAAATGGCTTCCCACTCTCGGTCTGTCCTTTCAGGATGGGCATCTGGACAATATTGATTCTGCCAATCTGTGTGCATGACATGTTTTTCCATTTGTTTGTATCATCCCTGATTTCTTTGAGCAGTGTTTTATAGTTCTCATTGTAAAGGTTTTCACTTATTCGGTTAGGTGGATGACGAGGTATTTCTTTGTATGTGTGTGGCTATTGTGAATGAAGTTTTGTTTTTTTATTTGGTTCTCAGACTGCTTAAAAGAAGTATCTAGAAATATATTTTGCTGGGAGGCTGAGGCAAGAGGACTGCCTGAGCCCAGGGGTTTGAGACCAGCCTGAGCAACATGGCGAGTCCTCGTCTCTGTAATAAATCAAAAAATTAACTGGGTATGGTGGCACATGCTTGTGGTTCCAGTGACTCCGAAGGCTGAGGTGGAAGGATCACCTGAGCCCAGCAGGTTGAGGCTGAGGTGGCCGTGAGCATGCCACTGCACTCCACCCTGGGCAACAGAGTGAGACTCTGACAAAAAAAAGAAAAAAGAAGTATATTTTGCAACTTCCTTATCCTGGAGATTTTACCAAAACATTATATTATTTATGTAATTATTTTATTTTATTTCTTTGAGTTGGGTTCAAGGCTGTCACCCAGGCTGGAATGCAGTGTAATGATCATAGCTCACCTCAGCCTCAAAGCCCTGACCGCAAGCTATCCTTCCACCTCAGCCTCCTGAGTAGCTAAGACTACAGGTGAGTGCCACCATGCCCAGCTAATTGTCTGACTTTTTGTAAAGATGAGGTCTTGTTATATTGCCTTGGCTGGTCTTGATCTCATGGATTCCTTCCTCCTCAACCTCCCAAAGTGCTGGGATTATAGGCATGTGCCACCACACCCTGCCAAAACATTATATTATTTAAAGTTGTGTATTCTGTGGCTAGGTATTTTAGTTAATAAATTGTCAAGTTTTACACTACAAAGTGGTCAGGGAACTTTTTCTGTAAGCAGACGACAGTAAATATTTTAGGTTTTGTGGGCCATATGGTCTTTGTTACAACTACTCAACTCTGCTGTCAAACACCAAAAGCAGCCATAGCAAAGACATAAACACATGAGCATTGCTATAGTTCAATGAACTATATTTTTGGTCATAAACTTGAATTTTGTGTAACATTATGTGTTCCAAAATGCTATTCTTTTTTAAAATAATCTTTCATCAATTTAAATATGTTAAAAATTATTCTTAGCTCATGAACCTTACAAAGACAGGCCAGATGCCATTCTCATGCCATTTTCATTCATTTATTTATATCCCCTGGTCATAACTGATCTTTAATAATTTCTAAAGGAAATCAAGATATTGCCTTCCAGTTAAGGATGGAAAATTGAACAAACCAAAAGCATTTCCTCCCTCTAAAAGCCACACAAAAGAACTATATATTTTTAAAGGTATAAATCCACAGAAACAAAAATACTCACAGAGAACACATAAAACAATAAGAAACTTTGGAAGCAAAAAAGAGACCAGAGTAGTAATTAAGTTAACAAATACAAGAGAGTTAAATCCCAAGACTACTTGGGAAAAGTGTATAACAACTCAATTTATGTGGTAAAGTCCAAACAGTCTACACAATTGACATACTGGGATGGGGGAAGTAAAAAGAGCAGGATTTGTTAAAAATCCATGCAAAGAGAATGATCTCCCCAGATCCTATCTTTTTCTCTGTCAGATTGCTAGAAATTAATTCTACAAAAGATCAGACTGCCAAAACACTGGCAACCAGGATTATATCCTCCAAGCAAGAGACTGGAAAACTACTTGGTCAGCTCAGACCAGTCCATTGGAATAGTACTTACAATACTGACATCAAGAGGTCATCCCAAAATGTCTCATCCTGATCATGCCATGAAAAACACTTAGCAGAAAGGCCTATACAGAGATCTTACAAGGTGCTTTTTAGTGTCATATTCTTCAAAAATGAATAGTCTGCGACATTTAAGACAGAAACAAAAGAAAAAAAGCAATTTGAAAGACAAAAAATTTGCAAGAATACAGAAATTTCAAAAAGCGCCATCGTCAATATCATTAAAATCATATTAAGTCCATGAAATACAAAGTTGTCTTTCTTTTTTTTAAAAGCAGCACTCAAGAAATGTAAAGGAAGTATTGGAAAATAAACATACTAGAAGTTAAATTCTCGGTAAAAAGATTGGAAGATAAAATTGAGGAACAAGAAAATTAAAGGTTCGATCTAACAGATCCAGCACATGTAATGGAAGGATTTTAGTAAAAAAGTGTAATAGAAAAAAATGTTGAAAATTATAAAAAATATAAAGCAGGAAATTTTTCTGAAACTGAAGATATTTTCTGATTTTAAAAGTCACAGAGTTTCTAACACATGGATCAACTGAAATAGATCTACACTAAAACTTGTTATTGGGGAGTTTCAAAACTCTAAAAACAAAAAGAAAGTTCTATAAGCTTCCAAACAAAGGAAAAAAGTTTAATTACATAAGCTCAGGAATCATAACAGTATCAGAACTTTACAACTTAAAAAAGGCAACCAAGCAATGCCTTCAAAGCTTTAGACAGGAATTATTTCAACCTTGAATTCTATACTCAGACAACTTACCAGGTAATAAGTGTATAATAAAGGCATTTTCAGATATATAGGCCTCAAAATTTTTTCTGCCTATACACAATGGCTCAGGAGGCTGCCTGAACATATGCTTCCCCAGTGCAATATAGTAAACAACAGGGGAATGGGACATGGGAAATTGGTGATCCAATATGAGAAAGAGCTACATAGAATACAAAAGTTCATGGTTAGACCTCAAGGTGCAGTCATGCAGCAGGGCCAGAGAGAAATCTCTGGTCCAGATTGAAGCATGTCAGAGAGCTCGCATTGAAAGTCTTTAAGAAAATGGCATTTATCAAATGCCTGTTGTTTTAATATGAGAGAAGTTTTACACAACTTTGTTGGAGTGGAGGGAGGGAAAATCTGGGTTTGAATGAGTACACAGAAAGTAGGCAAATGTATTTCCAAGACAACTACTAACTGCGGGGAAAATTAAAGTGCAGGAAAGTAATCAGCTTAAACGACATAACTCAACAGTAAATAGCATTATTTCAATCATTAATAAACACTAAAGACTTATGCCACAAAACCTATGAAATAACTCAATTTGGGAGTTAAGGAGAACAAGAATTGTTCATGTTTGTGGTATAAGGTGTAAGAGTACATAAAAGTCAAAATAGATAATGCCTAAAAGTACAAATCGAGAATAACAGTTCCAGCTGGTTATTTAGACGTGGGAACAAATACCAACAGAATTAGCTCAAAGAATGGGAAGAGATGGTCTCTGAAGAACAGGAAATGAGGTAGGGAAAGAAGGGGACAAGGGACAATTTTTTTTTCTCATGAAAAGCCTTGTCAATTATTTAACTCTTTTTAAAAACCACAGACAAATATAAATTTGAAGAAATTTCAAAATCAACATTAAAGAAAAGAAAAATCTAGCTCTTTGCAACAGATTCTTTCAGAGGCCCTCCTGTGTATTGATCTTCTGTTTGTCCTGGCCTCCTTACCCTTTATGAGACTTCATTTATTCTTCCAATTCTGTTAGCTGCTAAGCCAAGGATCTACATCTCACTGGAATTGAAGATTAACTGCGTTTTAGATATTTGTTAGAGAGTATAATTTTGAACTATTCCCTGATATATAATAAACCTTGGGTGCTAAATAATACACACTTTTTAAAGTGGAAGCTTGAAGTTACTATAAGCATTCCTTTAGGTAAATCGTTTTAAAGTTGTTTTAAGTCATGGAATCTTTCGTTCAATGAACACTTACAAGGAAGCTCATCATATTAAACAGATAAAAGCTCCACTACTCTGATAGCAGAAACAGCACTGCCTGGCCCTTTCTATCACTCACTCACAAGCACTGAATAGGGCAATATGAAAATCACTCTCCTCGAATCGAGGCAGACTATCAAAGAGTTAACTAATGCAGAATTCACTATTTGTTTCCCTCCCATCCATGAAAGTGGCTTGCAGAGGGCTATGCTTCACCATCATACTGAGAGGTAGTCCTGTGAAAGTGTGCTTATATATATTCTAAGGATGATGTTGAGGACATTACAATACTCTGTTCTTTCCTTAAGAAAAATGTTGTCGGTAGCCGGGCTCGGTGGCTCAGCCTGTAATCCCAGCACTTTGGGAGGCTGAGGTGAGTGGATTGCCTGAGCCTGCAGGTTCGAGACCCACCTGGACAACTTGGTGAGCTCTCATCTCTACAATAAAATCAAAAATTAGCTGGGCGTGGTAGCGCGCACCTGTAGTTCCAGCTACTCAGAAGGCTGAGGTGGAAGGATCGCCAGAGCCCAGCAGGTCGAGGCTGCAGTGGCCGGGAGTGGCCACTGCACTCCAGTCTGGGTGACAGAGTGAGACTCCAACTCAAAAAAAAAAGGAAAATGTTGTCGGGTTTTAGGATCAAGAGTGAATTTTCTTCGCCTAAGCAACTGGTTTGCTTTAAATTATAGGTAATTGCTTCTTTGTATACTGGCCTATTTTATTTATTTTTCAGTTATTGCAATGAGGTGAGAAATGAATAAAATCTTAACCATTTTTCTTTGTATTCCTCCCGATAAAATCTACAAGCTTTTAGGACAAATATTTTTTTATTCCTCTTTAAACCTCTAAAGACAACCAATGCCTAAAACATAATAAAATATCAATAATTATAATGAAATTAAATCACAATAAAAATATTAAAGCAAAAATGTAATGAAGACCACCCACAATAGAGTATCCCATTGATAAGTGCTACTGGTAGCTATAGTTTATGATGTCTCTTTATTTATTTATTTATTTATTTATTTATTTTTGAGTTGAGTCTCTTCTGCCTCAGCCTTTTGAGTAGCTGGAACTATAGACGCACGCTACCACGCCCGGCTAATTTTTGATTTATTGTAGAGATGAGGTCTCGCCAAGTTGCCCAGGCGGGTCTCGAACCTGCGGGCTCAGGCAATCCACTCACCTCAGCCTCCCAAAGGCGCGGGATTACAGGCTGAGCCACCGAGTCCGGCTAGTCTCTTTATTTTTGTGACTTTGAGCAAAAAGGGACATTTCCATGCAAAGCTGTAGGAAGAAATCTGAATGCTTGTGGACTCTTACCTTCTGTTGAAGTTAGTGTCAGTCAAGCCTGAGAATGAAGACTGAATGTATATGGTAGATACTAAACTGAGTCAGTTCAATGTTCAGAGTTTTCCCTTCCTACCAAATTGTTAATCTTTCTCTGGGATTAACTAATGGCAGATGTGACTGACAGCTGAGAAGAAATTCCCCCAGTCTAAGCAACTCACACCAGTCAATCTTAGTTTGGATCGGAAGATTGGATTGGAGTGCTATTTTTATGCTGTAGTTAGGATCATTCTGCCTATTTGTAAATTATATTCATTCATTCGTTTCTTCATGAAAGCCAATTTATTCCAGAACAATAAGCCATCTGTCACAGTCTAGAAACATTGATGTCAGCATGAAAAACACCTCTGCTCAAGCTATATAAAAATACTTCTCAAGCTTAGAGGGCCACTGAGCATTGACCATGGGAATGTTCTTCACAGGAATCAGAAACAAGGGTCCATCGAATGTGGACCTCTCTCCCAGGTCTATGAGAGTCCCATATTCACTTAGTGAGTATTGAAATAAGACAAGGAGTGCTTAATTGAATGTGTTAGAGTCCCTGGGTGAGATGTAATCCTTGCACCACCATAACAGTCATGTCGTTGGGAACTTGAAGTTCATTGCTATCTGCCTTGCTTGCGTTACCTACAACCCACATGGCTCTCTCCACTTGTGTGCCTTCTCCTCTCACTTGGGGAACATATGGTGACAGAAGCAGCTGTGATTGAGAGGTTAAGGAAGAAAGGATCTGTAGCAGTGATGAGGCCCCAGAAATGTCTATTATCCTCATTTTATAGGTAAGGAGACTGATGTACAGAAATGTTGAGAAACTTGTTCCAATCACTCACCTAGGGTAAGTGACAGAGCTGGGGTGACCGCAGAGCCCGTGCTCTTAGTTCTCTTAACTGTGATGCTCTATCCGTAATGGATATGTCAAGAGACATCTTTACCTGAACTCTGCTAGCGCCAGCCTTCTGGACCCCATCCGTTACAACTCTTTCTGTCACAATATGATCACAGTCAAATCCACAGCACTACTCAGTTTCACTGTCTTGTCTCACCATATGTTTTTTGTTATCGGGAGGTTTATAGCTTCATACCCACCAAAAGTATCTTTAGACCGTCTGTAGCATCTGTTTCAAAAGATTTGCACCTCAGGTGGGTGTGGTGGCTCAAGCCTGTAATCCCAGCCCAGCACTTTGGGAGGAAGAGGCGAGAGGATTGCCTGAGTCCAGGGGTTCAAGACCAGCCTGGGAAACTTGGTGATACCTCATCTCTACGATAAATAAATAAATAAGCCAGGCATTGTCATGCACCTGTGGTTACTTAGAAGGCTGAGGCGGAAGGATCATCTGAGCCCAGAAGGTCAAGGCTGCAGTGGCTATGAGCGTGCCACTATACTCCAACCTGGGCAACGGCGTGAGACTTCAACTCAAAAAAAAAAAAAAAAAAAGATTTGCATCTCTTCAAAATTAATCTAGTTATGAAGTCTTAGAACTTTTTCATTATAATAACATCCCCTTGTGGCCTATTTCTAATTCTCCCTCAGTACAAAATCACACCCAAGCCTTAGTAATGAAGTTAAGATATATTATTTACAGTTAGCATGGAAAACAGACACAGAAAACTTGGATTCTTGCTCAATTCTGGTTCTGAGTGCTCTTAGAAAGTCATTTAACCCCCCAAGTGCCCATAAAGCTCATTAGCAGGAATAAACAGAAAACACTGACAAGTATGTGAAATCCACCAGATCTGATCCCTACCTACACTCTAAGCTCAACTCACATCTCTCTCTCTTTCCCTCTAACTCCCCAGTTGCCTGCACTTTAGGAAATTTGGGTTCCTTGCTGTTTCTCAAACACGCCAAACTCATTTCTGTCTCAAGGTCTTTGTTCTTGCTATTCCCTTTGCCAGAAGGCCTCTTTCCTCGGGGACTTAAATAAATAAATTCTACACTTTGCTTAGTTCTCTGCTTAAGTATGCCTTCCTTCACGTGGCCTTTCCTGGCCTCCTGATCTAATGTAGCACCCGACTCTCACCACTCTCTCTCCTTACCTAGTTTGATGTTTTATATTGACACTTATTGATAATATTATCTTATTCACTTAACTTTTTACTTCTCTTGTGATTCATCTCTCCTTATAGTCATAAGGGTAAACACTGTCTGATTCACTGTTACAACAGTAACTGAAATTTTGTAGTTGTTTCCAAATTATCTGTAGGATGAATATCAAGTAATTAGTATATGCCTCTAAAAAATGAGAAATCATTGGAACTCTTATCCTTAGAACCCCATTCTGGAATTAATCTCTATAACACCAGAAATGAAATACTTTCTGCCAAGATAAACTTTGAAAGCCTTCTTTGACACGTTGTTGTCATTTTCTAATAATATAATGAGGCACTAAATTTATAGGTGTTTTTGTCTGCCTATGTCATACCAACAACTAATTTGCTCGTAGTGGTAATAATAACAATATAGCAAACATGTGTTGTGTTTCTACCTTGTGCAAAGGATTAGGATAGAAATGTATATATGACATCCCGTGTATTCCTCATAATAAACATGCAAGGCAAGCTCAGGTATATTAAGCAATTTATCTGAAAACACAAAGCTAATATCTGAGGAAGCCCGTGGGTATTTCAAGTCTGGTATCAGTTTGGAATGTCCCTGTCCTTTTTGTCCCGCTCTTTGATAATAAACCGATATCCTGTGGGTATGGTGATCAGATGGTCCATCATCAAAAGTCAGGGTGTCTTCAAATGCTCATTAACAGGAGAATAGATAGGTGTGGTATACTTTTATAAATTGGAATACTACACAGAAGTAACATGGAATAAGCTATGGCTGCATACAACAAAATGGACGAATCTCACAATTGCTATGTTAAATGAAGGAAGCCAGATCTAAAAGACTGCACTGAGCACCCAGAGACGCCACATTGAATGATCCTGCAACTGGCAAAGCAAAATGATGATATCAAAGTTAGAAGTGTGGCCATTTCTGGGACTGGGAAGAGGCACAGAGAACCTGATTGGTGCTGGAAATGGTCTGTCTTTCTATGCTTGCAAAGGTAAAAATTTCAATGTGGACATAATATGTTTGTACTCAGCTGTATATATGGTACACTTTAATGGAGAATCAAAATTGAACAACAGGCTGGGCGCGGTGGCTCAAGCCTATAATCCCAGCACTTTGGGAGGCCAAGGTGAGAGGATTGCCTGAGTCTGGGGGTTTGAAACCAGCCTGGGGAACTTGGCAAGACCTCATCTCTACAATAAATCAAAAAAGTTAGCCAAGCATGGTGGCATGTGCCTATAGTTCCAGCCACTTGGAAGGCTGAGGCAGAAGGATCATCTGAGCCCAGCAGGTCAAGGCTGTGGTGGCTGTGAGCATGCCACTGCACTCCAGCCTGGAAGACAGAGTGAGACTCCTACTCAAAAAATAAAAAGACTATGTTGAAGCTGAGCATGGTGACTCATGCCTGTAATTCCAGCACTTTGGGAGGCAGAGGTGAGAGGATTGCCTGAGTCCAGGGGTTTGAGACCAGCCTGGGAAACTTGATGAGACCTCATCTCTACAATAAATAAAAAAATTAGCCAGACATGGTGGTATGCCCTCTGTGGTTCCAGCTACTTGAAAGGCTGAGGCAGAAGGATTGCCTGAGCTCAGCAGGTCAAGGCTGCAGTGGCCAGAGGGTACTACTGCACTCCCGCCTAGGCGACAGAGGGAGACTCCAACTAAAAAAAAAAAAAAAAAAAAAAATCAAACAGACTGAAACCTAAACAAATCAAGGTATAGAAACAATAACAGAGCACTTGAAATTAGGATGGTGGGGGAATTCAGGGTACGTGGTGCTGTCACCGTAGAAAACCCAGCAGACTGTCTAGATGGGAGCTCACAAATATCTCGGTGGCTGACAGCTGACGGGAAGATGGAACTAACCTCTGCCATCTGTCTGAAACCACCTCGGAAAAAAAAGCTGAGCTATATAAAAATTTAGAGAAGTGCTTTGTTTTCCCTTGTCTGTTTTGCCTCAGACCCACTCCTGGAATTTAACGAAGCCATTTCTACTCATATCTGGCTTCTCTCTTGACCCTCCTATTTTCTCTCAAACAGTGAGGAGAGAGAGGAAGTGCCCATCAAGGTTGAAGCATGTTTGGCAGCGAAATAAGCTTGTTTTACTGCTGTTTGTCATTGGGATTATCTTACATTAAAAAGATTACAGTGAAGACAGCAAGCCTTCTCCTTTTTTTAAATGAGTCATAAAAGCGTCAAGCCATGTACACAGGAAAATATCTGAGTGACTCAAAGGGCTGTATCAGTATTTACTTTTTAAAAAAGAAATGTAAATCTGAATTCTTTAGGAAGAGCTTGCATGTAACTGTGACAAGGTGGAAGCAGAGAGGGACAGTCACCCTGAAAATGACCTCAAAGTCCTGGGAGACAAATTCCAGATAGGCGGCCTCCTTGAAAACCTTTGATAAATGACATTTCTGCTAAAACCAAATCAAAGAAAAAGATCGGTTTCCCCAGTGAATGAGGCTGAGCGGATCCTACAACTGGACTCACTGACATGCCTGGTAAATGAAATCATCCAGAGAGTCTAGAGAGAGTTATGTCTCTGCGGCTGAGGCTTGTTTATGGAAAAATCAGTTTTGGGGCTTGGCTTTACTTAAGCACAGAGCCTTCTGGGTTGCGGGTACATTGGTTATTCTTTACAAAGTAGTTCTTGTCCTCAAGAACAAGTGTCCTGATTTCAGGCCTCCGCAGGAACTCAAAAGTTTTGGCCTATCAGTTTTCTTCATTTCCTGTAGGCCGGGCTACCGCCCCATCTCAAAAGGCAGCTTTTACAACTACGCCCTGTGTTCACTTGGATGCTGGTGCCTCATCCGAATAAGGAAGCCAAGAAACACATGAGGTGTATATGGGCTGGAAGCACAAAACGTGGCAAGAAACGATGTGGCTATTTTATAGCATAACTAGCCTCATTCATACTCCTCTCCACACATGCAGACATCCAGTAAAAGAGTTGCTTCTCTCCTCTCTCAGAAATAGACTCAGAGACCACAGGACAGACGACTCCCTTCAAGCTCGTTCCCGTGCAAGTTCCTATTCCCACGATAATCTCTGGCACAAAAAAGCTAATTACTTACTGCGTTTTCTGCCTTCATCAAGAGCATTATGTAAAACTGGGACAAGATGATATAAAAACTGATAAGGGCCTTTAATTATGTTTCTTTGTCCCAAGTCTCAGTGGTAGAGCTCAGCATTTCCAGATTAAACGTGATGTGAGGCTACGGGATTTGAACTGCTGTTGACATTTGAGAAAAGAATGGACCAGAAGTTATATCATGAGAAATAAGAGGAGACGGGGCAGGCAGGATTTGGAATTGGAAACTTCCACTGTTCTATGCCCATTTCTTCAGTCTCTTTAGGTTTATAAATAACAGCAAATAGTTTTAAGGGTGGAGATGTGAAAGGGGGGGGGTGCATTTTAGCCACAGCGACGCTGTCAGTGAGAATCACCACTCCTATGGGGGGACATCTTGGTGACCTTTCTCCATTACACTCACACTGACCAAAAGAGGGGGCGTGTCTAAGAAAGGGCATGTTTCTCCCTTTCTCTGCTTTAAACAAATGAGGCTACTCATATCTTGTCCAGTGAGGTCCACAGTGTTTGAAGACCCAAGGAGGCCTGGTCAAGGGTACGTTGGGAACAAAGATTATTAGGCTTGTCCACGTTCCCTGCATGGACTTCAACCCTTTTTTGCTCCTTCATCCATTCACAGATATTTTATTATCATTGCAAGGACCCTCTTGTTAGTATTTGAAACACTTCAAGGTCCCAGAATTTCTTAAAAAAGACAAATGCGGGCCACTGCTTTACTAAACTCTAGTGTGACCATGTGTTCTCTGAGCTGTGGCCACTGCTATGTTTCCTAAGCTTTGGCCCCCTCCCCTACCTTAGAGAGGTGAATCTCCTCTCTCTCTGTCTCATTTACTTTCTAAATAAGCTATATTTTCCAATCTCAAAAAAAAGACATATGTGAGTAGCTATAATTAGGAAGATTTTAGCATCCTTGAGACACTAATGAAGTATATAAGGCTCAGGCAATATGGCACATCAGGCTTATCTTAAGGTATTTCTTTATAACGGCAACTTTCATAAGCTAGGAGAATCACCTTCCCTAGATTAGCATTGCGTAATCTTCTGGTATCCTACCTTCCTGGCACAACTCCACATCCATTCACATTGGAGGGATAATAAGAAAGAACCTTATTAAACAAGATGCCGTGGAGTTTGTTCTCTGGCTCAGGCTGTCCTCGCCATCTCTTACTTTCTCTTAGTACCATGACATTTTTCAGCATCCATCTATAATCAATGAAGAATCTCAGCTGTACTGGATACTTTGACCTTTGTGGCTATCCTCCAATATCCAGCAATCAGTATTTAGAATGGGAGTATTTTGGGCATTTGGGACAGAAAAATTCTTAGTTATATGGGATTAAATCACAAACTTGTCCTGCCCACTGAAGGGTTATAACTTCCCTAGTCTGCTTTAAGCCATTAATGACTCCTGACTATTGTGACAAGCAGAAACACAACTCAAATTTTCTAATGCTCTCAGTGGAGAACCATGAAATGAAAACCAACAAAAACAACAACAAACTGAAGACAATGGGAGAGGTTGTTCAAACAGGGTGGTTTTATTCAGCATACAATAAGACACATCCAGGAAAGCTGTAACAATGCAGTCATGACTCTTGACAGCACATCTTTCTACCAAACGGAGACTCTCCCCCAATTCTGAGTTACACCCTTTCTCAAGTTAGACACCATTCCAAATACTAGCAGTTCAAAATAAGTAAGGTATGGTTCCTGTCCTCGAGGAGCTCTTGGTCCAATTGGAGAGAGAGATACAAGTACAAGAAAATGGGTTCTCAACAATGAAGACATTTGAGAAGGGCAAATAAAAAAAGCAAGCAGAAGTGGGGAGTGATGCCAGACATCACGGAGCAGTAAGAACACCATCTAAGAAACTACAGATGTGAGCATGGGGTTCTGGTATAATGAGCAGTTATGCCTGAGTCCAAAGCCCAGTGCTGCCCCTAACCAGCTGGGTGGCCTTGGGAAAGGTCTGTAAGCTCTCCAGGGCTCAATTTCCTCCTCTGTCAAATGGAGCTAATGTAGGTATGTCCCTTACAGGGTGATTCTGAGGAGTAAATAAGTTAAAACGTACATCACAGCAACTGATAGATAACAAGTGTTTGATAAGTGTTTATTATCATCATGATTTGGAACTTGAATGAGGAATATGACCTCTTTTGGCAGATAAATATCAGAGAAGAAACATTCCTCTCATGAAGGGTCTTCCCTGTGTACTGATTGCTCAAAAGCTGTGAGAAGATCAGGTTTCTAATTCTGACTTCCCCACTTATGAGAGGTGAATGTCTAAGAAAAATGTCCATCTCTACAAGTCTCAGTTGCCTTGCCTATAAATTGAAGATAATGTCACCCCTCACGTTAATGCACATAGCAGTGTTTTTGCAAACCCTAAAGCTCTACAAATGTGAGGTAATAATGACTGCCCCAAACACAGGAAGGCACTTCACTGAAGAAATAATGAGAAGGCAAGGATGTTGCTCACTTTTGATTCTGGCAAATTATGTTATTTCTCTGAACCTCCATTTTCTTATCTGAAAAATCAGATTCATAGTGTTCATTTCATATGTATCTTGTAAGGATTCAAAAAGGTTATTTATACAAAGCAGATGGCCCCAGGCTGACCCACAATAGATGCAGAAAAATATCCATTTTCTACCTCCTTTTCCTTCCTTTTCCTCCTAGCTCTGTGAAATTACCTGGAACTTTAGCTCAGGAAGAGCTGGTGCCTGAAGGGCATTGTGTCCTGTGTTCCCACGCTGCCAATGGAGGCTGTCCCTCTCCGAGGTCAGGGGGGACACAGGAAGGAACAGCAAGGGCAGGCTCTTTAGGCTACACAAGCGTACTTTGCTCTTGGCAATGTCTGTGAAAGTTGACAGGAGACAGCACAATGGTGTTCCCAGGTCAGTCTCAGATGGCTTTCCCACAGAGAAGTGTCATGGAGGGTTCCTGGAACTGGCAGCTGCAATTGGTTCCAAATAAATCTATCTTACCCAGAAGTGCAAGCAGCCCACAAGAGGAATAGAAATGAAATCAAAATGACCTCCAGGGCACAGGAGAGAGGAAAGCCAGAGAGTGTGCTGCTTCCAGCCACATGAGCTTATAAAGCACACTGTCACCCCCTGCATGTGTGTGCTGTGTACTCAAGGGTAGCATTATAGGGAGGAGAAAGGCAATATCCAGAATCCAAGTGTCAGGCCATTGCTACCCGGTGGCGTGACTTGTGGCTTTGCATTTCCCCAAGGGACTGGATTAGGGCACAAGGACATATGCCTCCCCTGAGAAACTGAAAAAAAATGGGATAAAAGTAAAAAGAGCCCCAAGATACTCTACCACTTATTTTGTGCTCTTGAGTAATTTGGGGCTGTGAACTTTCTCCATTGTAGGTCAAGAGGTTTCAATTAAGTTTTCTGAGGTCTCCTCTAGTTGTCCTTTTCTAGGATTCCATGATGCTGAATCTCCTTGTCCTTTACACTCATGAGAAATGGGATCTCATGGCTAGGCACAAATGTTCTAACAGTTTTTATCAGTAGCAAGAGAAGCTCACTAGTAATTTTTAAGGAATCAAACCACACTTAAATATACCCTAAAGGACAGTGAACTTGATTTAATTTGTGTGATGAGACTTGGCAGGTCTTGAGGAGGTATTTCAGATCTTTGCTGGAAACATGGCGGTTGAGAGCCTTGGGTGAGAAAAAAGACCTTCATGGGGACCCCAACTCTGTTCTTTCCTCATCATGTGAACTCCAGCAAGTTACTTGACCTCTCTGAGCCTGTCTTCTTCATCTGTAAAATAATTATAATACATGCCTTATAGGATTGTTAGAGATTTTAATGGGAGAAATATGAGACGGGATCCCCAAAAACCAGAATTATTTTTGGAGGGTGGGTCCTTTGTAGTACAGGCCTCCCCCACCAGGAACCCATCATCATCAACGCATCCACTAGCATTGTTGTGAGAGGCTGTGTTCAGCTTTAGTGACTTTTTTTGTTGGTTATTTCAACCCTTTTGCACTTTTCTTGAGGGGTGATTTATAGAAACAACCTGCCCACACCACGCTGAATGTTCAGCAGTTTTTGACCAAAAATGCCATGACCCCCATGCCCCACCATCTCCTGTGACCTGATCTCATCCCAAGTGACTTTTTGTTTTTGTTTCTTTGGATGAAAAAGCATCCTCAAAGGGAAACGTTTTGCCAGTGTGGAAGAGGTAAACAAAACACAACAAAAAAAATATGGCAGAAGCATTAAAAGGCATCAAAATGGAAGAGTTCAAAACTGTTTTGAATATGGGAAAAGTGTCTTGATAGGTGTAGTGTATCAAACAGAGAATACTTTGAAGGTGACTGAAGTTTAAAGATGTAAGAATAAATACATAATTTTTTAAAATAAATGCTGGATTTTTGGGGGGTCTCCCCCATTGTATACACTACATGTAGCACATGGCATGGAGGAAGCATGCAATAACGATTACCTGTTAATATCATGATCATTATCACTGCTGCAACCATTTTATCTACACCAGTGCAGTCCCTTGGTCCAAATAGCTCTATGGCGATCTGGTCATAGCTCAGGTTTTTGTCCTAAGTTCTTGTGTCTTCTTGTTCTACACACTCTCCCTGGATATGCTCACCTAAATATGCACTAGCTATGGTCTCTATCCCAGGGAGCCTCACATTTAGTCCAGCCCAGAATTATCTCTAAGACTTCAGAACCATATATGTATCTGCCCTTTGAGACATTCTACAGACTGACAACTCAAAATTATAGTGTTCTAAAACTGGATTCATTTTATCCTCAAATCATTTCTTCTTTGTTGCTTCCTATTCTAGTAAATGGTCTTCCCATCAAACCCAAAATCTCAGTCACACTTGACTTCTCGGTTTCCCTCACACTTTTTCCTTTGCCCCAACACCAAATCACCAAGTTCTGTTCATTTGATCTTCTAAAGATCTTTTTTATCTCTACTCCACTCTAATCCAATTCAGACCACCTCTCTCTCTCTCCCTCTCTCTCTCTCCTGAATTATTCTATGAATCTTCTAAGTTATTTCTCGACCTCTAATTTTACCCTCCATGAAAAAGCAGTAGTAATCTTTCTAAAATGCTTATAGTAATATGTATTGCTTATGCCAAAAACATATTAATGGCCAGCCCCGCCTCATAGGGTAAAACCCAAGTTCCTTAACTTGGCTTTCGAAATGATCTGTGCACCTGCCCAGCCTGACCTCTGCCTCTAATCATTCTTAGCTTCCTTTGGCTCTGAGAAATCCCCAGCTTCTCTTGCTTCCCAGTGTAGGCTCTTCCCTTCTTCTGATGCAAAAGACTTTCTCTTCTTGTTTGTATGTTTGTTTCACCAAGTAGCTCCAGTTTATCCTCAGGTCTTGGCTTCAGTGACAAGTTCTGGGAGGGTTTCCCAGTCTCTCAAATCTGGTAGAGCTACCACCTCTCTGAGATTCCACAGCACACTTGGCCACCAACAGAAGCACACACTTCTTTGGGTTATGATTGTTTGTTTACTTCTGTCTTCTGCGGTGGACCACAAATTCCATGAGGGCAGAGCTCAAGCCTGCCTTGTCCAGTTTTGAGTCCTTAGGACCCAGAACAATGCCTAATGCAAAATAAATATTTTGAGGTTGAATAAAGATCCAAAATGTCTCTAGCTGCCTCCAAAGATTTGGGAGTCCATCTCCTCCTTACAGAGTCTGAGGGTACCAGTGCTGTGTGGCAGCCTACTCAAATGTTCCACTCTGGGCCCAAGCAAAAAAGAGAAGAAAGTAACCGTGCCAAGGCAGGAGGCCCAACATGCTTGGAACAATCTACTCCAGCAAGTCCTCCTCCCTCTCTCCTCTTCAGAGACTGGAAAATTTAATAGAATTTAAGGCCCAGACTTGGGTGATATTGAACTATATCCTCTAAGTCACCATTTCAGGCACTGGAGAGTCAAGGGTATGTAGGACTCTGTGTAGAGGAAGTAGAGATGTTATAAAACTAGTAGAGTTGGAGGAAGAAGTAGTCCTTTAGAGAATTTGGGAATCCTGAAGGAGATTATTGAGTTTCCCATTCTTCCTCTTCTCTGCCCTCACCATCCTTAGACAATAGTTGCCATGGCCTGCCTACAAAAGACCAGAGAAGTCCTGTCATAGGAACTCACCAAGAGCACATCTGCTCCTCCTCTTAACCACTGAGTCCCTGCCCTGCTAATTTTGTCATCTGACTTCTGGAAATCCTTTTTATGTTTTTAATTTTTATTATAAAGATGTGGGGTACAATTCAGGGTTAGGTATATAAACATTGATCATGCAGGTACCCTTGTTGATGAGGTATGACTTCTGGAAATTCTTTAGACCAGGCTCCCTAGAAGCAGAGCCTGAGATGGTGATTCTTATGCAAGGAATTTATTGAGGAAGTGCTTCCAGAAGAAACCTATAAAAAAGTGAGAGACATAGGGCAAGGGGAGAGAAGAATCCAGGCAAAGATATGGTTTCAGATGAAATCTAGCTTCATCCTGCTCCCATGTGGAACTCTGTGAACTGTAACAAAGATTCTGTTCTATCTTGAGATAAAGGAACAAGTCTTTTGCTGGTCACTGGCTCAGGGCTGCTCCAGGTAGGAACAGAGGGTGTCAGGACTTACATCCCAAACAGCTCTGGGCCAGGCACCTGCCACTGCCCAAGGGTACTCCTCTAGATGAGATTGCAGATGTGAGATGTTAGCAATAGCACCCATACCTGCTGGTAAAAGCAAAGTAGAGATATGGGCGGGTATTTGCTTTTAGTTGACACTGCTTATGACATTCTTCAGCTAGAGGTCCTGAACAAGCATGCTATTTCCAGTATGGTTCAGGAGAATTTCTGGTCAACCCAGCAATATCTTCTCCTTCATACTCTACCCCAAGCACCCATATTCTCTGATATCATACACCTTTGTGAGTGCTAAAATTGTGATTCGTGACCCAATCACATCCTTATCAGAAGCAAGGTGGAGAAACAAACCAAACTACATTGTTACCAGCTAGAGCCACAAAGCACAGACATTACCAGGTATTTGTACTGTACCAAGAGTCATGTCTCACAGCAGTAAAAAAGTCATCTTTTTTTTTTAAGAGGCAGGGTCTTGCTCTCTTGCTTAGGCAGGAATGCAGTGGCACAATCATAGTTCTCTGCAGCTTCAAACTCCTGGGCTTGAGCAATCCTCCCGCCTCAGCCTCCTGAGTAGCTGGGATTACAGGTAGGTGCCACCAGGCTCAGCTAAAAAATAGCTTTAATGGGAGGGAGAAACTTGGCTATGCCCTTCATAAGGGTTTCAACTGTGGAAAGAATCCATTGCACATCTTATGGAACAAAGAGTAATGACCTCTAAACACCTGCTTAGATCAAGTGACTAGTTCCTCATGATGCAATATGTAAATAATATGAACTCTGTATAACCTTTCATGCAAACTGTGGATGTGGTAGTGTGGAAGGTAGGTGGTGCTGTCACCAGTTTCAAGATTTATCAGCTGTGATAGGTTGGACAACATTTTCACTTTTCCTGAGACTCATTTATAAAACAGAGAGTATCTATGTTGCAAGGTTGTTATGAAAATTAAATAGCACCTGGCACATAGTAGGGGCACAACACACAAAAGCCAACATTATAAAGTGACTTCCTTCTACAGAAAGAAAAAAGTAGAGGGGATTGGGTATTGATATTTGGGGGGTAAAAAAGAGAATGTTGTGCGTTCACTAGTGTACAATTTTCAGAGTGTTTAAATACTTATTATTTCATGAAATGCAACAACTCTTGAGTGGAATGTTATGATTATTTACACTTTAAAGAGCTAGAAACTTGACTGGGCATGGTGACTCAATCTATATTCTAAGCACTTTCTGTGGCAAGAGGATGGTTTTCACCCAGAAGTTTGAGAGCAGCCCTGGTAAAATAGAGAGTCTTTGTTTCTACAAAAAAAAAAAATCAAAAAAATTAGTCAGGCATGGTGGTGTGTGCCTGTGGTCCCAGCCACTTGGGAGGTGAAAGAGGGAGAATTGCTTGAGCCCAGGAACTTAAGGCTATAGGGAGCTATGATCGTGTCACTGTACCCCAGTCTAGTTGACTGACAGAGTGAGACCCCAACTCAAAATAATTTAAAAAAGAGACTGAAGAACAAATAGTTTGTTGTTTTTTCTCTTGAGAGATTAGATAATGAATATATACATATATATTTTAGCTAATGAATATTAATGGTGTTCTTCAGTCTCCTCCACACTTGCAAAGCAAAGGGAAAGCCCATGAATGCAAATTCTAGGCTGAGCCAGTATCTGGTCCTGACTGATCATCTCATTTCCCATCCAGCTAGGTCTTTCCAGAAAAGGCTGCCCCAGCATGAAATATTGATGGATAATATTCACTTGCCAGAGCAGAATCAGTCCTGTCTCCTCTGGATTCTAGGGGATGAACTCAGATCTTGGGCCTCTACATAACCCCCAGGATGCCAAGATGTCCAGCTGTCTACCTTTCAGTTGCGTCTCATCATAAAATTGACAGATGTTTAGTCACTGTTTCTCTACAAATGACCCAGAATCCTTCTCATTCTTCCTGCGGGCAGGTTCTACTTCATTAACATTTTCGTTGTGTGTCATTTGAAATCTGGTACTTGTGACATATGTCACATCAGAATTTTCTCTGCTTTTGACATTGAGTACACATTTACTGGCAGTCTTGGGGGGAGTCAAGAGAAAAGGGATACATATTCCTAGGCAAAATGGCCCCCAAGAATTCTGCTTTCCTGTCATTTCATTTCCTAAGCCTGAGAGGCTCTGATTCTGTGAACATCAACCATACTATACCTCTCTGATTCTAAAAATGTCAATTAGAATATGAGACAGTGTTTGTCAATTATAGGATCCACTGAGACAGATGTTGATTCATTTGCTCTTTTGGTAATAGTTGCCATAATCGCCCTAGCTTACACCTAGCTTTAGTATAGGGGTTGCCAAAAAAACCTATATTCACTTTAAGAGATTTTATCTATATACTACATTTGGAAGTTGAATTAAATTACGATAGCAATGTGTAGTATGACATTCACTCAACTGTGCTCCTGCCATTTTCTTTTATTTATTTATTTATTTTATTTTTTTGAGTTGGAGTCTCACTCTGTTGCCGAGGCTGGAGTGCAGTGTCATGCTCCCGGCCACCACAGCCTCAACCTGCTGGGCTCCGGCGATCCTTCCACCTCAACCTTCCAAGTAGCCCGGGATATAGGCGCGTGCTACCATGCCCAGATAATTTTTGATTTATTGTAGAGACAGGTCTCGCCAAGTTGCCCGGGCTGGTCTCAAGCCTGCGGGCTCAGGCAATCCACTCGACTCGGCATCCCAAAGTGCTGGAATTATAGTCTGAGCCACTGAGCCTGACAGTGCCATTTTCTTTGACTGTCCTGCCTGTTGTATGGTTTATTTGATTAACACCATCTTTTGAGTAAACATCATACTTAAAATGTGTATACATTTTTTGGCATCCCCATATAAGAGTTTTTTAGAAGTCTGTTTATTTACTGTGGTCCCAGAACTGCTCTCAGCAATCTTAATGGACTTACCTCATTCAATCCTCACAATTCCATGAGGTAGGAAACTACTCTTATGCCTGTTTCCCAGTTCAGAAAGCTACAGTATAGAAAGTTAGATTACTTGCTCAAAGTCAAACAGTAAGAAGTAGAGCTGATATCTGATAATGAGGCCACCTGATTCTAGCACATCAACTCAAGTTCTTAATGCTTTCCCCTTTCCAGAATGTCAACTGTGAGTGAATTCTAATAACTTTCTCTTCAAAGACAAGAACTCTCTCTAGCTCTAATTGTCTCAGAGCTTTCCAGGTGTTACGTAAATTGAGTTTCAATACAGTTTAGACATGCAGTAGAACTTGACAGTGAGCTATGTAAGTAGCATATTGCGAGTTATGTTTTTTGAATACTTACTGTATTAGTCTGTTAGGGCTGCCATAAAAAATATCACAGACTACGTTGTTTAAACAACAGAAATTTATTTATTTATTTATTTGTTTATTTATTTATTTATTTGTTGAGTTGGAGTCTCACTCTGTGGCCCAGACTGGAGTGCAGTGGCCGCTCCTGGCCACCGCAGCCTCCACCTGCTGGGCTCCAGCGATCCTTCTGCCTCAGCCTTCCAAGTAGCTGGAACTACAGGCGTGCGCTACCACACCCGGCTAATTTTTTGATTTATTGTAGAGATGAGATCTCGCCAAGTTGCCCAGGTGGGTCTCAAACCTGTGGGCTCAGGCAATCCGCTCAACTCAGCCTCCCAAAGTGCGGGATTACAGACTGAACCACCGAGCCCGGCTAGAAATTTATTTATTTTTTTATTGTGCTGGAGGCTAGAAGTCTGAGATCAATGTGTTGGGTGGGGTTGGTTTCTTGTAAGAACCTTCTCCTTGGCTTACAGATGTCCCCTTTCTTACTATACATTCACATGATGACTCTGCATACATGTGTTTGTACCTTCTTCTTACAAGAATACTAGTCATATTGGATTAAGGCCCACCTTAATCATGCTATTAGCACTTAATTACTTCTCCAAAGGCTCTATCTCCAAATACAGTCACATTCAAAAGTACTAGGGGTTAGAACTTTAACATATAAATATTAAGGGGGTGGGGCACAATTTAGTCCAAAACACCTAGTAAATGCCTGGCATTGTGATGACAATTTTGGGAGATAATTCACAAATGTGAAGGAATTGGGCTTACTTCCACTTTGCAAGGGATCTACAAGTTTCTATGTAACAATATTATGGGTTATAAGGTGTGATTTGGCACACAAGAAATACAGGATAAAGATCAGAGGGTATTTATTCAGGAAAATGGGAGATGGCTTCCTGTCCGGAGGGTAGGTCAAACATGCTTCATTATGAATACTACATTTGAGAAAGTTCCCACGCAGGGTTTGATCTGAGGTTAAAAGGCAAAGGTAGATGGTTTTCGTCCATGATGGTCTAAATCCAAAGAAACAATAGGATAGCACACTGGATACCCATATTTTTCTTTTGTGAACTTTCCCCCACCCTTTCTGATTGAGCTCAGAGTTGTTAGAGCTCAGATGTCTTTAAAGGAACATGATAACAGGGGAAGCAGGTCTTGGCCAACTTCTGTAAAGGAATTCTTACTTAAATCTCTCATCCCATTTGACCCCATTTCAAGCATTTCAAGTTATGCCACAAATAATTTAACTGATAGAGGAAAAAAGTTTCACTTAGAACTCGTGTAGACTTTGAGCTATGAATTGGTCCAGCGAATAAATAAATGGGCATTTACGTCGTATCACACATTGTGCTTTTCATATCTGATCTTCATGGCAAGAAAATGGTAAAAGGCATGTTTTACCATAATGTGATTTTTTTTTTCTCTACTTGCCTTATGACACGATTTCTCCAGTCTTCTCTGTCCTGTGTATTACCTCTGGGAGTTTAATTCTAAAGATTGCACCACCCACATTCCCTTGTTCAATGGCTTTCTTCTGGACTTTGTGGTATCTATCTTCAAGATTATTCCCTTTTGTGGATAAATTCCTTGACACATACAACCTACTAAGATTGAACTATGAAAAAATATAAACCTCAACAAACCAATAACAAGGAAAGAGATTGGAATTTTAATAAAAAGTCTCCCATCAAAGAAAAGCCCAGGCTTTGATGGATTTGCTGCTAAACATTTAAAGAAGAACTAAAGCCAATTCTATTCAAACTCTTCAAAGAAATTGAAGAGAAGGGAATACTTACAAACTCATTCTGTGAGGCCAGTATTACCACAATACCAAAACCAGACAAGGACACATTAAAAAAAAAAAAAACAAAGAAAGAAAGAAAGAAAAGAAAACTACAGGCCAATATCAGTGTTGAACATAGAAGCAAAAATCCTCAACAAGATACCAGCAAATCAAATTCAACAACACAGGAGAAAGATTACACACCATGATCAAGTAGGATTCATCCCAGAAATACACAAATGGTTAAGCATACACAAATCAATACATGTGATTTATCATATTAACAGAATCGAGAAAAAATTATATGATTATTTTAACAGATGCCAAAAAGCATTTTTTTTTTTTTGAGTCGGAGTCTCACTCTGTCGCCCAGACTGGAGTGCAGTGGCCGCTCCCGGCCACCGCAGCCTCGACCTGCTGGGCTCCGGCGATCCTTCCGCCTCAGCCTTCCAAGTAGCTGGAACTACAGCTGCGTGCTACCACGCCCAGCTAATTTTTTGATTTATTGTAGAGATGAGGTCTCATCAAGTTGTCCAGGAGGGTCTCGAACCCACAGGCTCAGGCAATCCACTCACCTCAGCCTCCCAAGGCACGGGATTACAGGCTGAGCCACCGAGCCTGGCAGCATTTTTTAAAATGTTATTTTATTATAGGAATGTGGGGGACAAGTGAGAATTAGCTACATAAATAGGCTGCATGCAGGTAAAGTTTGGACTTCTAACTGGCCTTCGATCACCCTGGTAATAAAATGAGTAATTTTGTGTTGTCACATCCTCCCTACCCTTCTCACTCCCTCCCCTAGCAGTGCCCAGTGACTGCAGATCCCTCCCTTGTACTAATGTGATTAATGTTCACGACCCACTTATGAGTGAGAACATGCAGTATTCAGTTCTTTGTTTCTGTGATAGTTCACTTAGTATGATGGTCTCCAACTCCATCCAATTTGCTGTGAAGTCCATGATTTTCTTCTTCTTTATGGCTGCACTGGTTTTCATAGAGGTTGACCTAGCTTGCATTCCCACCAGCAGTGTAGAAGTGTTCCCTTTTCTCTGCACCTACACCAGCATCTGTTGTTTTTTAACTTATTGATGATAGCCATCCTTACCACAGTTAGGTGGCATCCAAAATTCAACATTGCTATATGCTTAAAAATCCTTCATCAAAATGAACATAGAAGGAATATACCTCAAAATATTAAAGGCCATATATGACAAAATGCATGCCAACATCATACTGAATGGAGAAAAAGTGGCATTTTCTCCTAGATTTGGAACAAGACAAGGATACCCACTTTCACTGCAATTATTCAACATAACACTAGAAGGCCTGGCCAGAACAATGAGGCAACAGAAACAAATAAAGGGCATCCATATCGGAAAGAAGAAGTCAAATTAGCCTTGTTCCCAGACAACATGATCTTATAACTAGAAAAAACTGACGTCACCAAATAACTATTAGAACTGAATTCAGTAAAGTTGCAGGATACAAAATAAGCATACAAAAATTAGTAGCATTTATATACACCAACGGCAAATAATCTAAAACAGAAATTAAGAAAGCAATTCCATGTATAATAGCTATAAAAAATAGAAAATACCTAGATATAAGCAATAAATAATCTATACCAATAAACAATCTATACCACAAACAAATGCAAAAGTATTCCATGCTCTTGAATTGGAAGAACCAGCATTGTTAATATGTCCATCCTACCCAAGGAAATCTACAGATTTAATACAATACCCATTAAATTACCAGCATCATTTTTCTCAGACCTGGAAACAACAATGTAAAAATTCATATGAAACCATAAACGACCACGAATAGCCAAAACAATCCTCAGCAAAAGAAACAAAGCAGGAGGGATCACACCCCCAGACTTGAAACTTTATTATAAGATTGCAATAATCAAAACAATCTGGTATTGATACAAGAACAGGCATATAGACCAATGGAGCAGGATAGAGATTCCAGAAGCAAAACTCCAATTTCTCAACCAACTTATCTTCAACAAAGCCTCCACTAACAACCACTGGGGAGAGGAGAACCTATTCAGTAAACAGTGCTGAGAAAACTGGCTGACCACATGCAGAAGATTAAAACAAGACCCCTAGTTATCCCCATATACAAAAATCAACTCTAAATGGATCAAAGAGCTAAACATAAAACCTCAAACTATAAGAACCTTAGAAAATGCAGGAGGCACCTTTATGGAAATTGGAACTGGCAAGCAATTCCTGATCAAAACCCCAAATGCTCATGCCCTGAGAGATAAGATAGATAAGTGGAACCTCATCAGACAAGAAGGCTTCTGCAAAGCAAAATAAACCATCAAGAGAACAGGGAGACAGCCCACAGAATGGAAAAAATATTTGACAAAAGCCTAACATTTGGATCTACCAGGAACCCAAACATGCTGAAAAGGAAAAAAAAAAACAGCCCATTAAAAAGTGGGCAAAAGATATGGATAGCCACTTCTCAGAAGAAGACATGTGAGCAATCAACAGATACATGAAAAAATGCTCAGTCTCACTAATCATCAAAGAAATGCAAATTAAAACCACACTGAGATACCACCTCACTCCAGTCAGGATGGCCATCATCAATAATTCAAAAAACAACAGATGCTGGAAAGGATGTAGGGAAAAGGAAACACTTTTACACTATTGGTGGGAGTGTAAACTAGAACAACCTCTGTGGAAAACAGTGTGGTGATTCCTTAAAAAATCTAAAAATTGACCTTCCCTATGACCCAACAGTCCTCCTTCTGAGAATATACCCAGAGGAACTCAAATTCCTCTATGAAAAAGATACCTGCACACGCATATTTATTGTAACATTATTCACAATAGCAAAAATATGGAACAAACCATGCTGCCCATCGAAAGTAGACTGGATTAAAAAAATGTGGTACATATGCACGATGGGATATTATGCAGGCATAAAGAAGGACAAAATTATGAACTTGGATGGACTTAGAGTCTGTAATTCTCAGTGATCTATCACAGAAACAAAGAACTGAGTACATATATTGTCACTCATAAGCAGACTCTGAACAATTACCATAATACTATAAGAAAGGGATTGGCAGTGGTGGGAAACAGCCAGAGGAGGGAGGGAGAGGTGCACACTTCATCAATAGGGGTACCTGATCTCAAACCAGGTGAACTGGGGACCAAAGTGAGACCCAAGCTTTACCTATTAGTATACCTAACCCTGAATTGTACCCCACATCTTTAAAATAAAAATTAAAAAAAACAAACACAGCAATCGATACAAGGAAAGCTATAAAACTCCAATGAAAGAAACAGAAGAGAACACACCAGAAAAAAAAGAAAAGAAAAGATGTTCCATGATCGTAGATTGGAAGAATTACTATTGTTAAAATGGCAATACCACCCAAAGCCATTTACAGATTAAATGCAGCCCCTATCAAAATACCAATGACATCCTTCACAGAAACAGAAACAAAAAATGAAATTTACATAAATTCACCAAAGACTCCAAATGGCAGGGCAATCCTGGGAGGATAAAAAAGCTAGAGGCACCATGCTACCTAACTTTAAAATTTACTACAAAGCTATGGTAATAAAAACAGCATGGTTTAAGAGACTGCCATTTTTATACAAATTTATAGTATACAGTGCATTTTTGTGGTTACTATCTACTTCCCTCCAGTTTCCTTCCACTCACCTCTTTCTTCACTCCTTCTACCAGCAATCATTGAAGAATGGTCATATGGCAAGTTTCCAAACTTTACTTTAGTCTCTTCTTTGCTATACCAGATTACATAATAAATCCTGTTACAAATTTTATGGAGATGTGGAATAACACAGCACCAAGAAAGATCCAGGCCAACATGTGCAAAAGTAGTGTCTGAAAGCATCAGTATAAGTTTTCTAAAAATCATTACGATAAAATCACTTGGAAACAAAAGTCATAGAATATATTAACGTGATCTGTAATGTAAAAATGTATAACATTTTCTTCAATCTATGCTCATATACAAACAATTCTTTCTTTCTTTTTTTTTTTTTTTTTTTTTTGAGTTGGAGTCTCACTCTGTCGCCCAGACTGGAGTGCAGTGACCGCTCCCGGCCACCGCAGCCTCGACCTGCTGGGCTCCGGCGATCCTTCCACCTCAGTCTTCCAAGTAGCCAGAATTACAGGCATGCGCTACCACGCCTGGCTGATTTTTTGATTTATTGTAGAGAAGAGGTCTCGCTGCCCAGGCGGGTCTCGAACCTGCGGGCTCAGGCAATCCACTCACCTCAGCCTCCCAAAGGCGTGGGATTACAGGCTGAGCCACCGAGCCCGGCTACAAACAATTCTTTCTCTCTCTCCCTCTCTCTCCGCTCTCCATTTCCCTATCTCTCTGCCTTCCTCCCTCCTTGCTATTGTTTTAAATTTGACTTGAACAGAAAATAATTATTTACTTTTAGATCTTTCTCTTCTAACTGAAACAAAACTTCATATTGCATTTGTGAGTATTTGAAGATTAAAATAACAACAAATGAAAATCACAAGGAAGTGTTATAAAGTCAAAAGTCACATTTGGCATGGATAAGATGCACTTAGATAATGATATGCTATAGTCTAGTCATTTTAAAGGTAGTACTCTAAATCTTTTTTTTTGTTTTTTTTAATCTGAGTAACCAGGTAAATTACAAAGGCTACCATAAATATATCTGTAGGGGAAGTTGACATCTATGGATCCACCATTGGAAAACCTAATCCCTTGGCTTCTGTTTGAGGTCAGCCAACAGGAGATATTGTCAGAAACCCAGAAGGCAAGAACAAAATGAGGACAAGGTGTGTATTCTCCGGTCTTCTTTCCTGCTAAATTAACATGGGTTGGGTATGTCCCTCTACCAAAAGATCATAACTCTGATCTGCTGACCTTTTCTACCACTACAGCAGGGTTCTCGGGGTTCTTACTTACTGTTTTCACCCTTTTTCCTTTAGAATCTGGGTTGTGCTTAGGGCTTTCTGATGTTACTAACTCCTGAATATTCCCTATTGGTTTTAATGAAATCAAAGTTCTCACTTCAGTAAATAGTCCCTTTAGTAAGTTGTTTTGAATTATTCCATTTGAATGTGCCATCTGTTTCCTGCTGGGAACTTTGACAGATTTAGTCTATTTTTCCTTGAACAACTTTAAAGTTTCGTAATGTTGAGGTGCCACTTTATGCATTATACAGAGGTTAGTGAATGTTAAAAGAAAAAAAAAAGCACTACTTTATATCTGACACCAATGTAAGGCACCTAACCCTGGTCATCAAGTTCTTCCACCCATATGTTGATATTCCACCCGCATGTTGATATTCCTCAAAGGCCATACATACTCAACAGCAGGACCCTAAAATCCTTAGTTGTCCAAAACACTATTGAACTCATGCTGCCTTCTACCTACCCTCATCCTGTCATGTATAATTCAAAAACAAAAGCAATGATAAGACATTAAACAAATGCAAAAACCATTTATTGTTGAGGATTTTTTTTTCCTAAAATAACTTCTTTGATACTTAAAAAATTTGCATACAATTTTTAAAAGGAAATTATTGCACTTCTGATTCATTGATGTCTTAAGCATGCTCTTGATCTGCCTATTGGGAGTTTCAGAAATGCTGTGTAACATAACAGCCAAGTCCCTCAACATGGAAGTAAGAATTTATCATGACCTTAATGACCTGGCTTCTGCCTACCTTTCCAATCTTATCCCCAAGTCATTCCACCCTCTATGTTTGAACTTTAGTCACCTATGGTCATAAAGAGTTTGCAATCGGCATTAGATTCAAGTCTTTTTGAATGATGACTTCTAGAACTGTGGTGACTCTGTTTCAGCCATATTTCTATACTTACCACTATCGTATCCACCTCTAGCCCTATCCCCTACATATATCCATACCCACACCCACAACTGTACACACACAGAATACAACTTCAAGGTGGTGATTTTTTTCATACTTTCACATGATGGGGAATGCTCCCCCTCCAGCCTCTCCCCATCCCAACACACACCCAAGTCATCTTCACCAGGCTAATTCCTGTTATTCTCCAAGCCTCAATGCAAACATCCTCCTCTCAGCCTCTTCTGAGCACCTCATCCTTACGCATCGCCCCTGAGTCCACTAGCAGTGTACTCTACACTGATCTGAGATCCTCTTTTGATAGTCCTCTTTACCACTAGATTATAAGGGTCATTAAGGACAGAGATAATTTCTTTCTTATCTTCTATCCCTTTGGCTTAATGAACTCAATCATTTCGAGTTCTTTGCAACATAATCCTCCCTAAAGTTGTCATATAAGTGGCTAAAGTCATTCCTTAAAAATACATAAAACTGTCAAAAAGCCCTTAGCATTTCTCCATTCTCTAATATCAGCATAACTGTTTATCACTCCCAATCCCATATTTTCCCCAAGGTTTTTTGTTTTTAACAAAAAATGTCTTCTTGGGTTTTGCCATGCCTAGGTTGAGCTCCAGGCTTAAGACTTTATCTTTCCTTATTAAAGTTTGCTTTTTTGAAGCAACCTCTTTATCCCAGCTCTCTAGCAAGTGATTTGATGAACTAGTCTTGTATTCCCAAGAGTGTGTGGTAAATTATTTAAGGTAGTATATGGACAAACTATTTCAGTGACTATAATTAATTTTATTATTTTCATAATGTATATAACTAATATCAAATCAGTGATTTCATAGTTATTGCTCAGAAGAAGGCTAAAATTAGTAAAAACAAGTTAGTTTTTTTTAAAGTTAAATAAAAATATAGGTAACATGCAAAATATTAGGGTCAATACTACGTGCTAATTTGTCAAGGCTGTTGTACCAGTTATTCAATCATACGTTCATCTAGGTGTTTCTGTAAGAGTGTTTTGTAGATATGATTAGAATGACATCATCTCTAATGTGGCTGGCCCTCATTCAGTCAGTTGAAAAGCCTTAATAGCACAACTGAGGTTTCCCTGACAAGGAAGAAATTCTTCCTGTGGATTGCAGCAACCACTTCTGCTCAAGTTTCCAGCCTGACTTTCCTGATAGTCTATCCTATGGATTTCAGACTTGCCTCACCAGCAGCCTTCACAATCACATAAACCGATTCCTTGCATAGACATAAAAAGTAGATAGATAGATAGATAGATAGATAGATAGATAGATAGATAGATAGATAGATAGATAGATGGCTGGATAGATAGCTAGATAGATGATAGAGATGGATAGATAGATAGATAGGTAGGTAGATAGATAGATAGATAGATAGATAGATAGATAGATAGATAGATAGATAGATAGATAGATGACAGAAAGATAGAAAGATAGAGAGACAGATAGATAATAGATAGATTAGATAGATAGAAAGATGGCTGGATAGATAGCTAGATGGATGATAGAGATGGATAGATAGATAAATAGATGACAGAGAGATAGAGAGATAGAGAGATAGAGAGATAGAGAGATAGAGAGATAGAGAGATAGATAGATAGAAAGAAAGAAGGTTTTCATGACCTGGGGTAAATACATATTAACTCTACCTTTCTGGAAACAATGTTTAGAGTCAGAACTTCCCTTTATTGTTTGATATTATTGCAAAAAGTGAGATCTTAGTAGTCAGACCTTGATAAGATGCCCACGCTCCTTTCCTGCTTTCATCTTTTTTATTTGTATTGGCTTGTGGACGTGCTGTCCCTGCCAAATGTGTCAACTGGGCTAGGCACTATAATTTATTTCCGTGTACATACGTAATCTGACTCAGTAAAACAGTGCTGGTACTCGGTACCCATCTGTGCTGTCAAAATAGAGGTGCCGCTTAGAATCCTGGGATCCTGGAGTAGGAAAGCTCTCCCAAGCCCTTGCATCAAAGTCACATGGAATTTTACAAAAAATGGAGTTCCATTAGTTGCAGTGCCTCATGCCTGTAATCCCAGCACTTTAGGAGGTTGAGGCAAGAGTATTGCTAGAAGACAGGAGTTCAAGACCAGCCTGGGCAACATAGTGAGATCTCCTCTCTACAAATAATCAGCAAATTACCTGGGTATGGTGGCATGTGCCTGTAGCCCCAGCTACTTAGGAGGCCGAGGCAGAAGAATCCCCTGAGCCTGGGAGATAGAAGCTGCAGTGAGCCATGATTGTACCACTGTACTCCAGAGTAGGAAACAGAGTGAGACATTGACTCAAAAAAAAAAAAAAGGAGTTCTCGAGACTAACCCTATCAGTTCTATTACATCAGAATGCCATAGGAAAGGAACCAAGACCTGGATTTGTACAAGCTTCCAACATAATACTTGTATGCACTAATATGGGAAAAACACTATTTCAAGAATTCTCTAGAGAACTAGCAAAATGGTTCTGGCTCTATTTGTTTTTTCAAACTTTGGGATTCTGTAACATATTGTATTTGTGAAATCTCTATTATAGCTACAAGAACCCTACGTTTAGAATCCACAACTAGTAAATTGAGTTTATTGATCTCAATTCTTTACTTTTCCCTGTATTCCACCCTTGCCACGGCCTCTTCGTGAGTGGAGTATATTTACACACTCCTTGACTTAGGGATTGGTCATGTGACTTTCTTTCACCAATTGCGGGTGGAACAGAATTGACCTGTGGACCCTCAATGTAAAGCCAGGTTACCCAGCCACAATGGCCTGAAGCAGAGTCAACCCAACCAATACACAGTTCCATGAAAACAAATGATTATTGTTTTAAGTTCCTGAGTTTTGGTGGTGGTTTATTATATAACATTATTGTAGGGATCGCTAAATAGCACATAAACTAATTCTCCAATTTTATGGATGAGGCAACTAAGTAACTAAGAAACAAAGTGACCCCTTAGGAGCCTTAATCCAAATAAATATGTCAAAATAGGAGGACTTTCATGGCAGACCAGAGGAAGGACACATTGATAAAGAGGTATTCAACATTCTTCCTTCCAAACACACAAAGTAGGCCAACATCTTCAGATTGGTATGCCCTTTGGCATAGCAGCATGGCTCTTATCCAGAAAACTTCATCATGCTCAGCCAAGGAAACAACTGAAGTTCAGTGGGACCACCTTATGCTCTGCAAATCGGAACTTGTGTCCACCCATCTCCTCCAATCAGTTAATCTTCACAGCTCAGTTACTTTCAAACAATCATGCACTAGCTATTGGATTAAAAACAAAGGCCACTAAGCCTTATTGTCCAGAGCACAGCATATTTTTACAGCAGACATTAAGATGTATACATCCAAATGCTTTTATTTAATACCTCAAGAGGGGCTGGGCATGGTGGTTCATGTCTATAATCCCAGCACTTTGGGAGGCCAAATGAGAGAATTACCTGAACCCACAGGTTCGAGACCAGCCTGGGCAACTTGGTCAGACCTCATTGCTACAATAAATCAAAAAATTAGCCCAGTATGGTGGCACATGCCTATAGTTCCAGGTACTTGGAAGGCTGAGGTGAAAGGATTGCTGGAGCCAGCAGGTACACTGGGGTGACCATGAGCGCGCCACTGTACTCCAGCCTGGGCAACAGAGTGAGACGCTGACTCAAAAAAAAAAAAAAAAACCCTCAAGAGGACATCTTGCCTTTTGGACAACTACCACCAGTAGTTACCTTGACAGGAGGAGATGAGAGTAGAACTGTTTATTCTATTAGCATCCGATTAGCACTCTGACTTGGAAATGTTCTCTAAGACTCAAATGTGCTCCAGCTGGGTGATTGATACAATGCTATGGAAGATACCACGAATGGAATCTACATACTCAGGAGAACATAAACGACATATTTTTAATGCCTGTACATATTACAGAGCCTGAAGCTTTGGATTACCAGAATCTCTTGGAAACCCTGTTTTGCAAATATCTTGAATTCAGGCCCAAGCATTCTCTCTATTCACAGCCATGTGATGGATCTATTGCTAAAGGGAGATTAATGAAACTGCACTTTCATTGCACAAGGATCAGACTACACAATGTTTAAAAAAGAAAATAGATAAACATGATTCTAGGCACATTCCGTGCCTCATCTCCATGGCCTAGTTCCTGTTATCCATCAAGTAGGTTTTAAAATAGCCCACGTTTTTCAGTCCTGTAAAATCAACAGTCCTGGAAAGTTGGCAGGTACACTTGTTTAAACAAAGCTCCCAAGTTTTCTGCTGGCAGGTGTTTCCAGAGTTCTTGGACCACAATTCTTTGGATAGGATATGTGCCAATATACATAGCAACAGGGGGGAAAAAAGTGTTTTCCTTTGCCATAGTGGAGACACTGAAATGCCTTAGATGCAACGTTGAATATTCAGTTCAGGGGGTTATTTTGGCTGCAGGTCAAGAAATAAACTATAATAAAATTCAACATCTTTCTGCTCAGAAATCTGATGGGCTTCATAGTGGAATAGGGTCATTTATCAAGTTGGCTGCATATCCCACTCAGTCCTCTCTGTTCAGTTTGACCCAATGAGTTTGGTTCTTCCTTCTATGACAATCCCCAGTCTCCCTAATGTCTCATTCTCAACTGATCTTGCTTGAAACTGTGGCTGGTGATGGTGGGTTTGAGTCTTAATAAGATGAAGACAGAGTAGTTAAGACTGTTCTTCCCCCATTGGCCCCTAGGCATTGATTTTCGTTACTCTTAAATCCATCTATCCAAAATCAAAATCTGTGGCTGCTTTAAAAGCACATGACTACTGTTATCATCTGTCCTTTTGCATTTAAACTGATTCATGTCTGCTGCCCTCAGATTCACTCCCTTAGCCCTTCAATTAAACTCGACATTGGCGCTGAAGCCCCATAAAAGAAAGGTAATTTCTTGTCTCTTACCCTGAATTGAATGAAAATCAATAGAAGATTTAAAAAAAAAAAAAAAAGCAAGAGTAGTGTGAAGAGGGGAAATATAAGTATGGTAGGGAGAGGTTTAGGGGACAAGTTTTTAAAACTTAAAGGAAGTCAAAATATTTCTGACTTAGAAGGTACTTAATGGTCATTAAATTGTAGCTTAGTGAAAATTAGGAGTTTTAAGTTCTGCCTACAAAAATTTAGAATACTAAGCATTCCTATTTTGAGTCATTTCTTCTTTAGTTACTTGCTAATGGAAAATGTATATGGGATTTAAGTTCTTTTATTCTTGGGTTAATTGGCTTAATCGGAGTTCAATTTATGCTCTGTATTACTCCTCTGCTTCATTTTCCTCATACTGCCTTGTCATTAGTATCTTTGGAAGCTTCCTTATACATTTTCAAACAAAGATATCCTTTATGAATGTTCTGGGTTTAGAATAGGCCATTTCAGTGGACAGTTTGAATGTATCTTAGACTCTTATCTCATAAAATTCATCAGTTAAAAAAAAAAAGCTGGTCATTCCATTGTTAGAGAAGAATTTTTTTTTTTTCAATTTAGCTGTAGCTACAAAAAGAATCAAATTAGTCAGACTCTGAGTTTCTCACTTTAGGAGGATGTTTAGGAAACAATGACAAAAAAATATAGACTTTGATCAGAGAGAACTGAGTTTAAATTTCTGCTTTGTCGCCTACTTGTAAGGTGTTTAAATAAAGAGGATGTCAACTCAATAATAGTTAAATTCTAGTATTGCCTCTTTCTAGCTGTAAGAATTAGATCAATTTATTAAAATCTCTGGGCTTTCATTCCTCAGTAGTAAAACAGGCAACAGGAGTTAGATATTATTGGGAGAATTAAATAGGTAATCTTACTCAAGAGCAAAACCTATGGAAGCAACTGGATATAGCCAAAAATGTTGAGAAAAGTATATTTAACCTTGAGATCATCATCATGTTTAGCTTTCATGTGTTTTATTTCATGAGTGATAAATATCTATTGTAGATATACTAAAAAAATAAATAAAATCATGAGAATTATTTAGTCACTTATAGAATCACCTGCCAGAAATAATTACTATGGAGAATTTGATTGAACCCTTTCAGAATTCATCATAAAACATGAAGGTGACATTAGGTTGTCTCTCAGATGTTTTATTTCTACCTTCAAGATTATCTTCCTGCTCTCTTTTATGAAAGTGAAGGAAGAAGGCTGTGAGAAACTGATTTCCAGGGGATACATCAGCAGAAAGGATCCTGAGAAGATTTGGGAGGAAATAAACTTATTGTTTATTTGTTTTCACAAATGAAGAAATGTTATAAATTCCGGGCAGGATATTTCCTGCCAGATCATTTTTGGAGGGGGTAACAGTGCTAAGCCAGTTTCTCCCAGAAATATAACAGGCCCTGAAGGATTTCTACTGGGTGGGTCTCAGTAAATATGATGAATCAATATTGTTTTTATTGTTAACTCCCAATGACTGAATTGGAAAGGACAGATAAAGCAATAAGTTTTTTTATATGTTGCCTCCCTATTCCCTTTATTAGAGGATAATTTGTAAAAATTTCTTGACTGTTACTGTGGTCTCTGTTAGCAAAAGATTTGAACAATTATTTTTGAAAAGTTACTCCTAAAATCTATTTGACAGCAATGTTTTAATGTAATATCTAATTTAATGTAATATATTGTTTCATTATATTTAGAATGTTAATAGCATAACTACCATTTATTTGAGTGATCTGTTTATGCATAAATACTTCAGATTTCATTTTAAAGAACAAAACTGAAGCTTAGATATATTAAGTACCTTACCCAAAATCACACAGCGAGTGGTTGAACTGGAACTTACAGGCATGCAGATCTACCACAGTCCAAAAACTATGCCCTATTCTTTGCAACAACACTATGGCTTGTTGTGTATATACACATTTAAGCCCAGACACACTACATAACACTCACCAAATACAATCAGAGCAACTGCTGCTAAATGGAGATGCTCATAATTATGGTAATGTTTGAATGTGAAAGTATACGTTTGCATGGGATTTATTTGGAATAGGACACCATGGCCCTAGACTTGTAATTCCACAGTACTTCACTGGCATCTGTGTGGCCCAGTTGACGATTTTAATATGTTAACAAAATCCATGGATGGTCAAGGGCCTCCACATATACATGAATGTTATATTTGCATGACCCAGTAAAAGAAAAAAAAAGACAACACTAGTGAGTTCTAAATAAGCTCTAGGATGATTCCTATGGAACCTATAGTATTGATGATATTGAGAGACATGACCACAACCAAAGCTTCCAGCAACCTGAGTGTGAGTGCAGGGTCTAGATGGAGAAGAAGGTAAAATTAATTGAAAGTTAAAAGAAGACACCAAGTGTTTGCAATTACTAGAAGTCAAACCTTCCCTTTTAATTTTTCTGTGCTTCATAGATTCTTCAATTTCTGAAAAAAAATAACGAAGATCAAAAGGAAGTTTTTAGGACCATGTGAAGTTTATTTCCTCTCACCCTCATGTCCTCTCTCAACTAAACTTCTATTAGCTTGGGGTTGAGGGAGAAGCTTTATCAATAAATGGAGGTAAAGGCAGGGAGAAAGAACTAAGGTTGATTAAGTGCTCACTAAGGGCCAGGTACTTGTCTATGGGCATTACATATCTAATGCCTTCCCAATAGTACTGTAAAGTAGATATTATTATCCTCAGTTGGTTAGAGACACTGAGGTCAGACAAACTAAATAATCTGACTCATTTAACTCATCTAGCAAGTTCAGGGTTAGGCTACCAGCCCAATTCCAAAGTCTTCCTAGTGCATCGGAAAAAAAAGAAATAGGGTTTGAACTTAACCTCCCCAATTTCATGGTCATAGTGAGATTAATTTGTAACATTGTTCAGTTTACTAATATCTGAGGAATGACCATGTATCACATCTTTGGGGTAAGAATGATCACTTATAATTTTGAATTCCAGATAAACCCCCAAACATATTCCAGACCACACCTTAAAGTAAAAAGAGGTTACACAATAATAACAAAATTACATTTCTCTGCTTTGTGAGACAGAGCCCTTCTTATGTTCCTTCCATGGAGTTTTACACACTTCTAGGTTGTTATGATGAGCACGTTGCAAATTGCCTTCTAGGTGTCAGCCATTTCTTTCTTCTTCTCTGCGTCTCACTGCGATGGTGTCTTTGTCTCTTTTTAATATCAAGAGAGGCTGCCATGTCTCTGGTGCCCACCAAATAGGTCTTTCTTGCTATTGCTCCTGATGCTACCAGGCTATCATCCCTGGCAGCTATCTCTTGCCTCTGCCCAAGTTGCCAATACTAATGCTTCTGACATACTGAGATCCCAAAGGCCGATGAAGCAATGAGTAGGAAAAGCAAACAAATTTTTCTTGTTTATATTGTGTGTGCATTGGGTTTGCCCTAGTGAACCATCAGAGTGACAGGCCTGGGGTCTATTCAAACCCTCATTCCTCCTCAACACTAAACCCCTGCTCTTGAATCAAGTTGTCTGCAGCTGTTTTGTCTTCACTTAGGATGTGATTTTTCTTAAAAGGGTCATCATTTCTTCCTGTAAAGACTGGCCCCAGAATAATCTAAGCTTTTGTCTACCTGGGATCTTTGCTGTATATATATGTATATGGACAGAGATCCAAGGAATGTATAGATTTGTTCAGTGTTAACAAGCTGTTTAGTAGCAGAGATACAATAAGTATGTGGGTAGTCTGACTCCCAAATCATTCATTCATGTGTACATTCAACAAATATGGGTTAGATTTGTGCCAGTCACTGTAGGAGATCATGTATGTGGCACACATTGGCCATTTAGAGCTCATAGTCTAATGGTGTGATAAGTCCATTATAGGGTTAAACTCAAGCACCTGTGGGAGACCATAGGTGGGATTCCCAACCTAGAAGAGGCTTCTGAGATGAGATGATTTTCAGGACAAGGAGAAGTTAGCGAAGCTAAGGGAAAAGACTGGCTTGTGGTCATTGGGCTGGGAGGGCTGAAAAATGTAGGCATTTTTGACTCAGCTAGTCAAGAAAACAGCTGAGCTCCAAGCTTTCTTGCCAAAGGCTTATATTTTTCTTGGACTAGTACCCAAGTGCCTCCAAATTACTTCAGAAGTTAATTGGATAGTCATTTTATGTTTCTTGATAATAATATGGAACTTTAAAACCAGCAACTTCATAACAGAGGTTTCTTTAGAATGAATGCTGTTAGAATGAGAAAAAGAGGACAGGAGTTTAGTTAATGAGAAAGGTAGGGTTAGAGGCAACATTGTGATTTTAAATAAGTTAAGCAAAACTAATGTAAAATAGCCCTACAGGGTGGATCTAGGTTTTGTGGAGCCTGACATTTATATAGCATGGGGAACTCTCTTTAAAATATTGTTATTTTATTATTTTATTTTTGAGATGGAGTCTCACTCTGTCACCAAGGCTGGAGTGCAGTGGCATGCTGCTCACAGTCATCACAGCCCCGACCTGCTGGGCTCAGGTGATCCTTCCGCCTCAGCAGTTTATTGCAGCATTGTTCACAATAGCAGAAACATGGAACTAACCATGCTTTCATGGAACCAACCATTGAAAGAGGACTGGATAAAAAAATGTGGTACATATACACAATGGAATATTACACAGTCACAAGAAAGATAAAATTATGAACGTCACAGCAACTCGGATAGACTTAGAGTCTATAATACTGAGTGAGCTATCACAGAAACAAAGAACTGAGTATCACATATTCTCACTCCTCAGGGGCCTTGAACAGCTATCATAATACTATAAGAAAGGGATTGGCAGTAGTGGAAAACTTCCAGGGGAGGGAGGGGCACACCTCATCAACAAGGGTACCTTAATAATGAACATTATTATACCTAACTCTGAATTGTACTCCACATATCTTTAAAATTAAACTATATATATATATTTTAAAAATCTACTTATGTAAAATTTTCAAACATGACGATTTAGGAGAAGTTTTGTGAAAGTGAATGATCTTGAAGTTTAAGTCTCATTAACATCATGGTAACCCTCCCTCTAAGACCCTGTTTCAGAGAAAGAACCCTCAACAATAAGGAAATCCCTCAAACCAAAAGCTGAAAGCACTTGCACTCATACATGAGTGGTTTGTGATAGTTTGGAGAGGGAAAGAGAAAATAGTAGATTTGTTTTTCGGGGGGGGGGGTGTGAAGGGGTGTGTGTGTGTTTTCTTATAATTGTAGTCCACTCAAGAGGATTTTTCATGGTAATTTTTAGTAGACTGGAAGATTTCAACACCTTAGCAAACAATGGCCACATAAACCCCTAAGCCTGAAATGAACAGCCAAAGAGGATGCCGTCTTTTAACACCTCCATCTAAAAAACACTGCAGAGGAGCTTCCTGTATTAAGGTAAATGAACAAATAAATCTTTCTGTGACGAGAAAGGGGGGAGGGCAAGAAGGGGAAGATTGGGAGAGTGGTGTATTGTTAAACTGGCTCTCCAGAAATAAAGAAAAAGCCCTGATGCATGGTGTAAATATTCTCACTAAGGCTGACTTCAATCTACTGATCTGATGTCACTAACAAGAAGCTGGGAAAATCTGGGCACAATCAGTTCTTGCAGATCAGTGAGATCCATCCCAGAAGATAGATCTCTGGGTATGAATTTTCTGTGGTCTGGTTGACACTTCCTTGTAGAAGTAGTAGAACAGACTTCTTATTTAAAATGCATCACGAACGTGAAGTCAGGTGCTTTTCTTTGCTTGAAGCACCTGCAATAATAAAGAGAGCATGGTTTTAAGTCCTCCGTGCTCATGAGTTAATTTTTCTGGATTAAAGGATATTCAGACCCTTGTGAAGAGGGTTGGCCAGGGTTTTGTGAATGCCAGATGGGATTCTGGTATCTTCCTGACCAGGTTCTGCATTAGCAGCTGCAACCTTCAGAAGACTGGGAGAGGTTTTGGGACAAACACAAAAATAACAAGACCCACGATACCCTTTATCAAGGCTACATAAAATAGTCTATTGCTGGTAGAATGTGGTTTAAGAAATGTTTCCAATACACAATTTTAATTTGTTGGTGTGTAGATATCATTTATTTATATTTTAACAACACATTAGCTGTAATATAAATGTTTTAAATAAATTGATGTGCATTCCCTCCCTCCCTCCCTCCCTCCCTCCCTTCCTCCCTTCCTTCCTTCCTTCCTTCCTTCCTATTGAGTAATTACAAGGTTCAAGGCATGCAACTTGTTCCAGGGCCAGTGCTAGAGTAAAACAACGAATAAAGAAAGGCTTATACATTGAAGGAGCTCATGGTCAAGAAGGAAACACTCATGTAAACACCCACCAGAAGGTATGTTTCAGGGGCTGGGAGAAGAGGCTGGACATAGTCAAAGCATAAAAGGGGTATTAATTCTGGTTCAAAATTAACTCTGGTTCTCCAAGATGGGAGATCAAGGCAGAATTTGTAGAGTCATGGCACAGAAACTTAAAAGAGGAAAAGCTTGATGGCCAAGGCTATGGGATGTACAAGCAGTATGCAAAGGGGAAGTGGAAACCACTGATTGGTCAAGGCAATGCACAAGTTTAGCCTGCTTGGATATAGGGGGACAAGAACTGGAGAGGACAGTCTGTATATGAAGATTCATTCCAGGAGAAGTCTGATCACAGAAGACCTTAAAAAAAACACACCAAGGTTTATTTTATTCTGCTACTATTGAGGAGACATTTGTGAGTTTTTAAAAATGTGGAGTGATATCATCATTTAGAAGAAGGGGGTTGTTTTGTCTTGTTTGTTTGTTTTGAGTCAGAGTCTCACTCTGTGACCCAGGCTAGAGTGCAGTGGCACACTCATGGCCACCCCAGCATCTACCCACTGGGAGATCCTTCTGCCTCAGCCTTCCAAGTAGCTAAACCACAGGCGTGCGCTACCACGCCCAGCTATTTTTTATTTATTTATTTATTGTAGAGACAAGGTCTCACCAAGTTGTCTGGGCTGGTCTCAAACCCATGGGCTCAGGCAATCCCCTCAGCTCGGCCTCCCAAAGTGATGGGATTACAGGCTTGAGCAACCATGCCCGGCCTGTTCTGTCTTGTTTTTGAGGATCCACACAAAGTAGCATATGAAGAATGGATTGGAGAATAAGAAGCTATGGCCATGAGGGCCTTAAAAGAATATAACTATGAGGTTCGGAGGCTATTGACCCAGGCAGAGTACTAATAAGGATAGACAAAGAAGAGGAAGGAACTCCGGAGTTTTAAGGAGGTAGAATTCTCCAGATTCTATCACCATTTTGATGTAGGGTGAAGAAATGTTTAAGTTGCTGCTGGGGTGTCTTGTTGGAAGTGAAGGATGAGGAGAGGGCTTTCTGAATGGTAATGAAAGAGGGAACACATGTGGATGGCCAAAAGTGAAAGATAACTAAACCCTGGGAAAACTAAAGAACAAAGTACAACAACAAGAATTATTTTATAAAATATTTTGAGATATCTAGAATTTAAGGTATGACCAAAAAAAACCATGTATTCTTAGAGCAACTCATAACAAAACACCTGCACACCATCCCAGTTGGAGCTTTCACTCTAACGTGCACTCTGTGAGAGAGGTAGGCCAGAGGCATAAACCCAGGGTTATAAAATGTAGTCATAGCCGGGCTCGGTGGCTCGGCCTGTAATCCCGCGCCTTTGGGAGGCTGAGGTGAGTGAATTGCCTGAGCTCGCGGGTTCGAGACCCGCCTGGGCAGCGAGACCTCATCTCTACAATAAATCAAAAAATCAGCTGGGCGTGGTAGCGCATGCCTGTAGTAGTTCCAGCTACTGGGAAGGCTGAGGCGGAAGGATCGCCGGAGCCCAGCAGGTCGAGGCTGCGGTGGCCGGGAGCGGCCACTGCACTCTAGTCTGGGTGACAGAGTGAGACTCCAACTCAAAAAATAAATAAATAAATAAATAAATAAAATGTAGTCATTGAAACACAGATTGCAAGACCTGCTCAAAAATACACAGCTGAAGCCAGGCTCAGTGGCTCAGCCTGTAATCCCACGCCTTTGGGAGGCTGAGGTGAGTGGATTGCCTGAGCCCGCGGGTTCGAGACCCGGAA
>NW_007248083.1:184698-187370 GCF_000164805.1 Carlito syrichta | reverse complement strand
AATAAATAAATAAATAAATAAATAAATAAATAAATAAATAAATAAATAAATAAAAATACACAGCTGAGCAGAGATAGGACAAAGCTGAAACATGTCTTCTCGGTCCTGGTGCCACACTCATGACAAGAATGGAAAGACAGGCTGGATACCCTGGAGAACTTGATTTTTCCTTTCCCTCCAGGAATATTTCTGCCTTTGGCACTGTGTAAGATACCTACAGTATTTGGCTGCGTTAGGCAGTTTTCTCATGAGGTCTTCAGACATATCAGTGGAGATCTGAAGGTCTTATCTGAGTTGTCCAAAATTTGGTTCAAGCTATTGAGGCTTTGATATTCCTGAAGCTTAAATAATCCGTTACCTTGGAGGTTCTGAAGTACCGACGAGCTCACCATTCATCCCAAGACTTGAAACTGAAAAGGATGAGGCAAATATACTGTCATCTTTTCCTTTCTGTGAAAGAAAAAAAAAAATACAGAAAGAAAAACACCCAGAAATCCTGCCATTTCCCTCGGGTCAAGTGACAGACACTGACCCTTGACTTTCCATTCAGAAAGTTCCACAATAAACACAAAATCACGTAAGCCTGAAGAAAAAAAGCCAAATTAGAGACATCACATTTCCTCTTGCTTAGAACAGAACAGCTTTTCCTATTACTCTAATAGGACACTGGGAGAGAAAATAAAGTTACTTCCATTCAATTATAAATTTAAAAATAAGGAATGTAATGTGCTTTGCAGGTTCTCAGAAGATAGCATGCAGTTGAAAAATCTGGGTAAATGTTAGCCTGGCTTTTGCAAACTCTACCAAGCAATATACATCGTCCTAACATGCCATTTGCTCATTTGTTATAACTGAAAGAGATGTCTCCTCACAAATTATTTAAGCTGGTGGAGAACAATTGTACCAAGCTTCTTCTCTCATCTGAGATGAAAGAAAAAAAAAATACTCTTAGACTTATTTACACAGTTATTTGCCATTTGATGATTCTTCAATTTTGAACTAAAGTTAAAAGTGATAGAGTTCAGCCAAATTAACAAGAACATTTGACACAACTGATCCCGCTCTTCCTTCTTGAAACACTTTTTTCCCTTGGTGACCAGGACACCATGCTCTGCTGTTTTTCCTCCAATATCCCAGGATATGCCTTCTTAAAATTCTTCATTGGGTTCTACTGTTCCTGATCTCATTCTCAAGTCTCAGAACTCAACCTCTTTCTCCTCTCTTTCTTACCGACACCCCCAACAATTTTATCTAATCCATGCTTTAAATAACTTGATGGCTTCCAAAGTGACATCACTGGTCCTAATCTTTCCTACAAAGTCTATATTGAAGCCGAGCTCGGTGGCTCAGCCTGTAATCCCGTGCCTTTGGGAGGCTGAGGTGAGTGGATTGCCTGAGCCCGTGGGTTCGAGACCCGCCTGGGCAACTTGGCGAGACCTCATCTCTACAATAAATCAAAAAATCAGCTGGGCATGGTAGTGGGTGCCTGTAATTCCGGCTACTTGGAAGGCTGAGGCGGAAGGATCGCCGGAGCCCAGCAGGTCGAGGCTGCGGTGACCGGGAGTGGCCACTGCACTCCAGTCTGGATGACAGAGTGAGACTCCAACTCAAAAAAAAAAAAAGAGGAACTAATGACCTCTCCACTTAGGTATCTGATAGAAATCGCACACTCAACATATTCAAAACAGACTTTTGATTCCCCATTTACTCTTATCCCCAAACGTATCCTGTCTCCGTCTCCCCCATCTCAGCAAGTAACATCACCATTCTTCTAGTTGTTTAGGACAAAATCATAGGAATCATCCTTGATTCTTGTATTTCTCTGACATCTCACATCCATTCCATTAGCAAATTCTGTCTGCTCAACCTTCATGATACATTCCAAAGTCAACTGCTTTTCAGAATCGAGACCATTTCTCACATGGATTGTTGCAGTCACCTTCTAACTTGTCTCCCTGATTCCCCCTTTATCTCTCTTTTGTTCTCGCCCCACAAACTTTTCTTTCTAAAATTTAAATCAAATCATGTGATGCCTCACAAAATAAAATCCAACCTCTTGTCATGATTTCCAGAGTTCTGCGTGATCAGGACCTGGCTTCTTCTCTGATCTCACCTCCTAATACTCTGCCCTTTGCTTGCTCTGATGTAAACACACATTTTTGGGGGGTGGGGAGGTGGGGAGGGTTTCCTGCATATCCTACTTCAAGGCCTTTGAACCTGTTATTCTCCCTTGAATGTTCTTCCTGCAATTCCTTGCATAGTTCAATTATTACATCCCTCATGTTTTGGCTTCAATGTTACTTCTTTTTTTTTTGAGTGGTAATCTTACTCTGTCACCCAGACTGGAGTGCAGTGGCCGCTCCTGGCCACCGCAGCCTCGACCTGCTGGGCTCCGGAGATCCTTCTGCCTCAGCCTTCCAAGTAGCTGGAACTACAGACACACACTACCACGCCCGGCTAATTTTTTATTTATTGTAGAGATGAGGTCTTGCCAATTTGCCCAGGCGGGTCTCAAACCCGTGGGCCCAGGCAATCCACTCACCTCGGCCTCCCAAAGCATTGGTACTACAGGCTGAGACACTGAGCACGGCTGTTACTTCTTTTAAAAAGGGCTTTCCGCCGGCCTCGGTGGCTCAGCCTGTAATCCCGCGCCTTTGGGAGGCTGAGGTGAG